>NW_017307617.1:163952-169524 GCF_000935625.1 Nanorana parkeri
GTGACAGTCTCATTGTCACAGGTCGGCTAGAACTATGAGGTGAGTGAAAAACACCCCTCCCCCCCCCTCATAGTTCTCCTTTAAGTGACTTCCTTACTTCTCTCCATCCGCCGCAGACTCCGGTTTGACCGCGGCGGAGCGCTTGTTCTATAAAAATCCAGGCGTAGTTCAGGTATTTAGAGTTAGTTCTGATTTGTTAATTTCGTTCTATTAGAACAGCCGTAATCAGTGTATATTTGCGTCATGCACCGGCCTCCTGGAACCGCGGCTGACTCCTGTCCGTCAATACAATTAAGAACCCAATTAACAGATCTATTCCGAGCGTTCGTTCACAGGCAGAACAATAAAGATCTCGCCGTCTGCATTCTCCGCTGAACTAACAGCCTGAACTCCGGGTTATCTCCGACTTGTCGGCCTGTAGCCGGGTCTCTGCTAAACTCCTGTAATCTACCGGACTTTATTCAAGGCGGCGTCTACGAAATAACTGAACTAACAGCCCCCGAGGCTCGCTCTCTCCTCTTAGCAATTAGAAGCTCGGTGGTTGTCTCTTCTAACTGGAAAATTCAACACATAAGGCAATGCTGATAAGACGTAGAGCGGGCCTGGCATGACAATGCGACGAGGTCTCAATTCCCGTGAGAATACACACTTACACGGCGCTGCAGCGCTCGCCATTCCAAATCTGGGATCTTCAGCTTTCCCAGTGAGGTCATCGCTGTCCACATTGTTCTTTGAGATATAACTGATCATTTATTGGTTTAAAGCCATGGTTCTCAACTGGTGGGTCGCCACCTCGTATTCAGTGGTTCGTCGTGTGCGTTCCACAGTGCTAGGTGAGAGGCTACTCGGCCTCCCCCTAGCGCAGCGCTGTCAGTCCTTGCGCCAAGCAGCCATTCGAAATATGCGGCCCGGTCTCGTGCGTCAGCCTGAGGTGGGGTAGGGTGGTCTGGGGTATGGCTGCGAGGGAGCTCCATCCATACGTGCATTGCTTACAGCTCCCTTGCATGCCGTGTAGAGGTGCCTGGACCGGAGTGACGTCACCCACCCACAGTTCGATCGCCCGCACTGAAACGCACAGTACTGCAATGCCGTGTGTTCCAGTACGGTGCGACTTGGGTCGCGACTTAATGATCGAGGACACATGTGAACTAACCCCCTCAAGAGATGCATACTTCCGTCGATCCAATGGCAGCAGTTTTGTGTGTTTACAAGTTTGGCAGAAGTCTTCACCGTCCTGGCCGCGTCTGCGACTTACAGCCCCATAGACATCTTTGGGACCATCTCTGGCCTCAGGACACAGTCCGAAAAAAGTCTCCCCCAATGGGGGCAGATACAGCAAAAAACTAGTTATGATTGAATGCCGAATGGTCAGATTTCTGTCACTTGGATTACTCAGGTCCTAGAAACATTTCTGTGAGCCCAAAATTAAGCTGCTCTTCTCGTCTCCCTCCTTTTCCATTTTTTTATGTCTCCCCTCCCTTTACTTTGACCCACAAGCCTTCCCCTTTACCCCACTCCCACCTTCCTTTCCCCTCCCTCCTACCCCCTTCCTTTCCTCTCATTCCCTTTCTCTCCCCCCTCACTCTTCTCCTTTTACTTTCTTCTCCTTCTTGTTATTCTGCTTCTCCTTCCTCTCCTCTTTTTCCTTCTGCTCCTTTTCTTCCTTCTCCTTCTTATCCATCTCCTTCTCTTTCTCATTCTTCTCCTCCTTTTCCTTTTTCTCCTTTTCCTCCTCCTTCTTCTCCTCTTTCTTCTCTCTATCTCATTTTTCGCCTTCTCCTTCCTTTTCTTCTCCTCCTCTTTCTTCTCATTCTCCTCCTTCTCTTCTTCTCATTTTCCGCCTTTACCTTCTTCTTCTCCTCCTTCTAACTCTTCTTCTCTCTTTCTCATTGTTCGTCTTATTTTTCTTCTTCTCCTGCTCATCCTCGATCTTCTTCTCCTCTTTTTTCTCCTCCTCCTCCTCCTCCTCTATCTTCTTCTCCTCCTTCTCTTCTCCTCCTCTATCTTCTTCTCCTCCTTCTCCTCTTTCTTTTTTTGAAAAATAGTTTATTTCAATTTTAGTATACAGTGTTCAGTGTGATGAGCAGTCTTCTCCTTTTCCTTCTACTTCTTCTTCTCCTCCTTCTTCTTCTCCTCCTTCTTCTTCTTCTCCTTCTTTTCTCTCTTTCTTGTTTTCCACCTTCTCCTTCTTCTCCTACTATTTCTTCTTCTTCTCTTTCTTCTTCTTTTTCACCTCTTTCTTCTCCTCCTTCTTTTCATTCTTCACCTTCTTCTCCTCCTCTTTCTTCTTCTCCTCCTTCTCATTCTTCACCTTCTTCTCCTCCTCTTTCTTCTTCTCCTCCTTCTCATTCTTCACCTTCTTCTCCTCCTCTTTCTTCTTCTCCTCCTTCTCATTCTTCACCTTCTTCTCCTCCTCTTTCTTCTTCTCCTCCTTCATCTCCTTCTTTTTCTTCTTCTCTTTCTCCTTCACATTTAACAATGCAGCCCCGAAGGAGGGGCCATTTGTGACCCCTGAACCCATGTTGGCTTTTCACCTATACGCAACACAGCGGGCCTTTCCAGTCTTACCATTGGCTCTCACATCACTTACGCCTCTTCTCAATCCAAAAGCAAAAACAAAAAATGTGGGCGGCGTTCCTCTCCTGGATTAGTAACACACTTTTTATCCCGTCCCTTACCCCCACCCCACCAATGATCACAAATTCGCCCCCGCACAGTCCTTTCCCGGAAGGGATCGGCCAGGCTACAGTCAGTCGCTCGGCCCCTGGATTCCGCCGCGTTCACTTTAATGTCGGATCCCATTAATATTCATCTCCTGAATGTGTCAGAATCGGCACGAAATTGTTATTTCACTCCATTTACAGCTCATAATTTCAGCGGCAGCGAAGTGATATTTGCCTTTTGATGTCTGTTTTAAGTCCGATGTAACTTTGGCGGAGATGTTAAGTAATTGACACGCTCGGCGCTTGTAAAAGTCATTTTCTAAAAAGCCGTTTTTTGAAGCGTCGGTGACACACGCCGAGCTGTGTGGACGCCGCTAATTCGGAGCACGCTGAGACTGTTGTGTGTCTAATTGTGCCGGCAGATTCTTTTCTTTTTTTTTAACCTCTTTGTGATGCTGAGATGCGAGCCGAAAAATCCGAGCTCGGCTTTTAATTAATATGGAAAAATAACCCGACGGCCTTAAAGGCGGACTCCGGGAAAAACAAGAAAATACCCAGATAAAAAGCATTTGTGTTCCTGTCCATCCGGCTCCGAGACTCACACAGCTCTGGCAGGGAAGGGAGGCCTGATTTTTCTCAGCTGCAGGTCTTGTCCCGCCCCCAGTCTGTGATTGGACAGTGAAAGGAGAAGGAGCAGACTGATAAGCTCATCTCTATCTGACACTCTCCTCCTATCAGCAAGCTCCTGTGCACTGCAGCTCACCTCTCTCAGGATGGGCAAGCTTGAATGCTAGACTCTGGAAGACCTGATTTTTATCTGCTGCATTTAAGTAACGCTTACAGGTCTTGTCCCTCCCCCAGCCTGCGACTGGACAGTGCAAGGAGAAGCAGCAGACTGATGAGCTCACCTCTCTGACACTCTGCACTCTCCTCCTATCAGAATGCTTCTAAACTGATGGGCTCCTTGTGCTGTTTCTACCTATTCAAGACTAAGCTCTGCTGTACAGGCACTGCAAGAAGCTGATACCAGGGCGCATTGAATGATTTATAGATGAACACAGAGCCGTATCAACGTGTGTCTCTTGTATCGGCTTTAAAGGAAAAGTTTACTGGGGGACACATGGCAGCCGCCATTTCTGACCTTGCTCTGAAAACGCCAAGCGCCTGGCTGCCTCTGGCTTCAATACCCTCTGAGTCACTGACCCGGAACATGCACAAAGGTTAGAAGGCCGAACTGAGGGCGAAACGCCTACTTGTTCTAAGCCAGTGCCTCCGATAGGGGAAGCCATTGGATCGGCATGACAGACACATTTATAGTGGCACATGGTGTACAGTGTTATCTACATGGCTTGGTCAAAGGCAACACCTGAATTTTACTCGGCATCGGCCTCCTGTAACCCCTTGTATGGCCGGGGAAGGGGCAGCATTTGGGGGAGCCGCCGTGTACATCTTGAAGGATCATGCTGAATGGATGAGAAAGCAGAGAGACGACCTCGCCAGTCCCTCGCTGCCCCCTAACTGTCCAATCACAGGCTGCCGGTGGTTTATTCAGCGCTTCCTTTTAGTTCAGCTCTAAGAAAGGACAAACGTGTTCCTGTATTTCGGGTCATTACTCAACGTTCACTAGACCCCCGCCCCGCTTCCCCTCCGGGCTGTCACTTGGGTAGCAGCAGATCAGATTAAACCATTTAATGGGCTTTAGTCCGCCGTGCCTCTCATCGATCAGTCATTACAGTGCAAATAGTAATTACAGATGATCCTTGTACAAATGAGAGCTCGCTACTGACGCGTACCGGAAAATGAAGACACGCACCCCTACCAGGAAACGCCGGGCAAACTTCACCGAGAGTGTCACTGCTACATTGTATCTCCTCTGCGGCAATGAAGTAGATCTGAGCCCTAATGAGAGGACATGACGAAGGGTCTCTGTGGTGAAAAACCTAAAAGTAAATCTGTAAATTTCCATATTGAATTTCTATAAGTTCTCTCCCGCGCCTGATAACCAGATCCATCCATCCATCCAATCGACATGGAGCCGGCCAAATAACATGGAGCCGGCTTCCCGGGCAATCAGGAAGCCAGGCGGCGAGTCAATACACGCCGCCCGGCTTCCAGATTTCCCGGGAAGCCGCCTCTATGCCAGAAGAAGCACCGGTATCAGTATTCGGTATCATCGAGTACCGAAACCAAAATATCAATACTCGTACTCAATGCCATAAAAACGGTATCGGTGCATCCCTAATTATTAGGATAGCAGCCGAAAGGCTACAAAATAGATATAAACACATATGAAACTCCTCACATATGAAATAAAAACTCCTTCTCTCTCTCTCTCTCCCTCCTTCTCTCTCTCTCTCTTTCTCTCTCTCTCTCTCTCCTTCTCTCTCTCTCTCTTTCTCTCTCTCTCTCTCTCTCTCTCTCTTTCTCTCTACTTTTATCTCTCCTTCTCTCTCTCCTTCTCTCTCTCTCCTTCTCTCTCTCTGCTTCTCTCTCTCTCCTTCTCTCTCTCTCTCCTTCTCTCTCTCTCCTTCTCTCTCTCTCTCTCTCCCCCTCCCTGTCTCCCTCTCTCCCTCTCAGCACATATAAATCCCTAAATTGGCTTGTTTGAAATTGGGATGTATCCAGGGCCGTGTTTACCGCAGGGCCAAAGGGGCAACTGCCCTGGGCCCCATGATTTACAGGGGCCCACAGCAGCTGTCCCTTTCGCCCACGCGGCAGACAGAAAAAGCCCAGCGACACCGCTGGTGGGGAGACCGGCCACCCGTTCTCCTCTAGTAGCGGTTTCCAATCTGTGACTTTACAGGCCGGGAGCTGCCAGTGTCTGTGTACCTCCTCCTGCTGTGATCTCTCTCCCCGGTGCCGGCCACATAGAAATTGGGGAGGGTGCATGATAGATCCGGCAGGTGTGG
>NW_017307617.1:169611-171095 GCF_000935625.1 Nanorana parkeri
CACTTCTGAAGAACAGGTAGAATGTAAAACTTCATTTAATAAATGATTAATAATATTAATTTGTTCTTGCAGTCGGCAGTGAAGCCGATAAAGTTTGAGATCTAAGCAGCTTTTTATATTCTTTGGACAACTACATCCCATTGTTTTATTGTCTTCTGGATGAGCACCGACAGAACAGATTGAATAGTCTGCAAATTATTGAGCGGGAGGCTTTTATACCTCCATTGCCTTTGTGAAGCTCGCCTAATACTGAGTGGTTGGAGTCAATCCGATTGTCTTCACATTTCTTTTTCTAACTGTATTTAAGAACTGGTTTGGATCTTATTTAGTTTGAATGGACAACTTGTGTTCTCTCGAGATTCAAGGAGATCAGACACATTGAACTTACTATAGATTTTGTGTTGTTCCTTTTTATTTTATGTTTTTTTTTTTTATTTGAACATATTGAATGTAAGATCTTTACTACAGAACTACTTTGCTCATACTTGGTGTTGTTGTTTAGATGTAGAGTCGGGTCTGAAGCTTTGTGATCTTGTGGTCTTCACACCAGGCTTGCTGGTCAGCTGTTGTTTCTGTAATCACATTTAGGCCTCATTCACAGTGTGTTGACTCGGGCCGTACACGTTCGTGTGTGGCGTGCACGCCCGTATCGGGCCGATCCCAGGAGAGACAGGCGCTGTGTGTGATTGCACGCAGCAGCCTGTTCTTCCCTACGGGAGGTCGCGGCCGTTACGCTGTCATACGCACACCCGAACTGCACATCCGTGCGGGTTCAGGTGACCGGATCCATCCGGTCTGTGTCAGAGCACGGACACCCGGACTCGCGCAGATATGTCTTTGACATGACTGGCAACGCCACGCCCCCGTCTGCCCCAGAACGAGAAGAATAGTCAGGTCCAATCTGGGTCGAGGCAGGCAGCTAGTTTCGGTAATGGAAGGGTAAGGCAAAGGGTTGGTAATCGGGAGTCCAAGCAAAGGTTCAGGAAGAGAGACGGGTTGAAGGCACAGGGAGCTGGGAGATCACACCATAGGGATAGAATAACGCAGCAATGAGCCAGGGCTCTGACTGAGCTTTTATACCCAGTGGGGAACCGAGGCCACTCCCCGGTTACCGAGGCAACCAGGTAGCTTCTCCAACAGGAGCCAATGGCGAGACAGAGGCAGAGGGTGTGTGCTGGGACCCTCCCCCAGCAAGGATCACACCTGACACCAGTAAGGTTGGGTTCACACCTAATATGCGCGTCAAACGTGCGTTTTTGGCCACACGTCTTTCTATTCACGAAATGCGCGTTTGACGCGCGTTTACGAGCAGAAGTCAATGGATCTGTGCGGAAATCTGCCCCAAAGAAGCTCAAGTACTATTTTGAGCGTTGGGCGTTTTCCAGCGCTTCGAAAAGCGCTGAAAAACGCCCATGTGTGAACCCAGCCTAACGGACGCAGGCGCACTGTGCATGTGCGTCCCCGTGCCTGCGCGCGCAGCCTGT
>NW_017307617.1:171337-176080 GCF_000935625.1 Nanorana parkeri
TGTCCACCGTCGCATTGAGTGCATTGCGCGCATGCGTACCCGCAATCCCGGCGCCAGGGGTCCTGCCAGGAAGGGGAACCCGTGCCCCCCCCTGCCGCACATGGCAACCCCGAGGAAAGGTAAGCCCCCTGGTACCCTGACAGTATGCTAACCGAGCGAAAGCCAAGAAACCTTAAGGATTTAGAGAAGAGATCTGTGAAGGGACCAAAATCCCTCCTGAGATGTGCGCAAACCTGGCAACCAACCCCAAGAAACATATTACCTCTGTGCTCACCAACAAGGGTTTCCCACCGACTACTAAGTCATGTTTTGCTTGGGGATCAAATACTTATTTTACAGTTTAACCGATAATAATGATAATAAAATAAAAATTTTAAATGAATATAAAAATGTTTTTATAACAGAATATAACAATAATATTGTAATGAAATATATTGATGAACATTTTGTCCCTGAAGTTGATGTGTTGGAAGCAGAGATAATGGACAAGTGGGAGGGTTTGAGGGACCAAATTGCGACGGGATCAGAGCAACTCCAAAACTGCAGCTCTTGTGGGATGTTCCCGGCCTGCAGTGGTCAGGACCGACCAAAAGTGGTCCAAGGAAGGCGAACCGGTGAACCAGTGACACCGGTGAACCGGTGAATGTGTGGCCAAGGCTCATTGATCAATATGGGGAGGGAAGTCTAGCATGTGAAGTCCGATCCAATAGAAGAGATACTGGAGATCCGATTGCTGATAAAGTGAATGTTGGTTCTGATAGAAAGGTGTCTGAACACACAGAGCATCGCAGTTTGTTGTGTATGGTGCTGTGTAGCCGCAGACCGGTCAGGGTGTTATGCTGACCCGTGTCCACCACCAAAAGCACCTACAATGGCACCTGGAAGTGGGGGGGGGATATATTACAATGACACCTGGAAGTGAGGGGGGGGGGATATATTAGGCAGGAAGTGAACATTTTGTCCCTGAAGTTGATGTGTTGGAAGCAGATATAATGGACAGGTGTGAGGATTTGAGGGACTTTGACAAGGACCAAATTGCGATGTCTAGACGACTGGGTCGAGCATCTTCAAAACTGCAGCTCTTGTGGGATGTTCCCACTCTGCAGTGGTCAGGACCGACCAAAAGTGGTCCAAGGAAGGAGAACCGGTGAACTGGTGTCATGGTCATGGGCGGCCAAAGCTCATTGATGAACGTGGGGAGGGGGGAAGGGTGGCCCGTGTAGTCCGACTCAAATGAAGAGATACTGGAGATCAGATTGCTGATAAAGTTCATAGTTGTGGTTCTGATAGAAAGGAGTCTGAACACACAGAGCATCGCAGGTTGTTGTGTATGGGGCTGTGTAGTCACAGACCGGTCAGGGTGCCCATGCTTACCCGTGTCCACCACCAAAAGCACCTACAATCGACATGTGAGGATCAGAACTGGACCACGGAGCAATGGAAGAAGTTGGTCTGGTCTGATGAGTCATGTGGATGGTCGGGTGCGTGTGTCACTTGCCTGGGGAAGAGATGACACCCGGATGCAATATGGGAAGAAGACAAGCCGGCGGAGACAGTGTGAAGCTTTGGGCAATGTTCTGCTGGGAAACCTCGTGTCCTGCCATTCATGTGGATGTCACTCTAACACGGACCACCGACCTAAACATTGTCACTGACCAAGTACACTCCTTCATGGAGACGGTATTCCCTGATGGCAGTGGCCTCTTTCAGCAGGATAATGGTTTGAGGAACACAACAAGGAGTTTGAGGTGATGACTTGGCCTCCATATTCTCCAGATCTCCATCCGATTGATCATCTGTGGGACGTGCTGGAAACACAAGTCCGATCCATGGAGGCCGATCACCTCACAACTTACAGGACTGCAAGGATCTGCTACTGACGGCTCGGTGCCAGATACCACAGCACACCTTCAGAGGTCTAGTGGAGTCCATGGCTGGACGGGTCAGGAAAAGGGGGAACTACTCAATATTAGAGGTGGGGGAGGGGGGTCATAATGTTATGGCTGATCAGATATTATTATGGTACAAAGCATATTCATGTGTTTTTCTGTGTTTGGAAAAAGCGGCATTTTAAAATATAAAAGTAAAAAACAAACATTTTGAGGTCATTAAATCATTTAAAAAAAAAGTGAATAAAGCAGAACAGGAAAGTGTTGAGATGGTAATAAAAACTAGTCTGGGTATAATTGCTACGCATCTAACAGGCGCTCATGTGTAAGAAATCCGATAGGGGTTCTGTCAAGCGAAACATGCGGTTTTAATTTGTGGTTTTATCCGACAACGTGACATGTTTATATGTCTATCAAAATACTCGGTGCCGCTATAAAGTACATTTGCTACACATTCACCTGATCAAGTCACATTCACCGCCACTCAGCCAGAAATGTGTATCATTCTTCATTGGAAAATTTAGAAAGTTACATTGGCTGTGATTAATCTTCCTGGCGGTATGATTATTTCCTTTTTTTTTTCGGTTCTTTTTTTGTTTTGTTTTTTTTTTAATTCCCGCCGGTCCCGCCCCCTTGCGACGCGGACGCTCAATGCAACCGAATGTTACTCCCTGACAATGCTAGGAATGCTAGTTAATAAAATACCGTATATACTCGAGTATAAGCCGTCCCGAATATAAGCCGAGGTACCTAATTTTACCACAAAATCACAATTATATATATAATGAATGATTTCTATATCTTATGGGAATACATATCTTATTAATTACCAAAACTCCCATCTAACCAGCATAAAAAAATCCCTCGCTAACTCAGTGTTCTTTCACCTTCTAGGAGAGTGAGAGAGAGAGTTCTGGAGCATGGAAACAGGTCCGCCGTCAGGGGGGTACAGCCAGGACTCTTGTACCGGCCCTGGTCCCATCAAGGGGGCCCGAGACAACACGGGCTGCCCCTAGGGAAGAAGGATGGTCCTGCCCACTTGCCATAGTAACCAATTGATGGACAGGCTCTTCCCCTCCTTCCCTAAAGGTGTCCGGCCCTGTCCATGAAAGGAGGAAAGGAGCCTGCCATAAACTGGTTACCATGGAGAGTGGGTTGGGCTGTTTGCTGGGCAGGCCAATCAGGGTCCTATCTGCTCTTGCATAGGCTCTGCCCGCCCAGTGATTAGGCTTCGCCCCTGCATGGCTTGCAGTCCTCCGTGTCTTCAGCAGGAGCTGGAGTCCTGTCCTGAGGTAAGCTGCAAGGGGGGAGCAGCTTAGAAGAAAGGGGGTGCACAGTGTAAGATGCAGTATTGAAAAGTGTGCAGAAGTTAATAGTGTGGGAAGAGGGTGGCAGCTTGCTACCCTCTTCTATCACTGTTAAAGGAGAACTATGGGGTCAGTGTTTTTCCCCATAGTTCTCCTTAGGGTAACGGGAGGACACAAACTAGCGTCCTCCCGTCACCCTAAGCTCAGTATACCGCGAGCTACAGCTCGCGGTATACTGAGACGCCGCACCTGGAGCGGATCCCGACGTAGATGACGGGATCCGCCCAGCTGCGTGAGTGACAGCTGGCTCTGCCTATCTAGAGGCAGAGCCAGCTACATCCCTCTTCCTACACTGCTCACCTTTGCATCCCTCTTCCTACACTGCTCACCTTTGCATCCCTCTTCCTACACTGCTCACCCCTGCATCCCTCTTCCTACGCTGCTCACCCCTGCACCCCCTGCCACAAGTAGTGCAAAGTTTGAGCAGAATAGGAAGAGAGATGCAGAGGTCAGCAGAGTGGATGCAGAGGGTGCAGAGTTGAGCAGAATAGGAAGAGAGGTTCAGAGGTGAGCAGTGTAGGAAGAAGGAAGCAGGGGGTACAGAGGGGAACAGGGTAGAAAGAGGGATGCAGGGGGTGCAGTGGTGAGCAGAGTTGGAACAGGGATGCAGGGGGTGCAGCGGTGAGCAGGATAGGAAGAGGGGTGTAGTGGTGAGCAGAGTAGGAAGGGGGGTGCAGAGGTGTGCACAATAGGAAGAGGGGAGCAGGGGGTGCAGAGGTGAGCAGTGTCGGAAGAGGAATGCAGGGGACACAGAGGTGAGTAGTGTCGGAAGAGGAATGCAGGGGACACAGAGGTGAGTAGTGTCGGAAGACGAATGCAGGGGACACAATGGTGAGCAGTGTCGGAAGAGGAATCCAGGGGACACAGAGGTGAGCAGAATAGGAAGATGGGTGCAGGGGGAGCAGGGGTAACCATTGTTGGAAAAGGGGAGCAGAGGTGAACCCGGGTGCTGTGGTCTATGCTCGTGGTGTCTTGGAAGCTGGGTATCAGACTGTTGGGAGAAACCAGTGTCAACTTTACACCTGCAGTAGCGGAGCGATCACACAAAATCAAGAAGCGGCGCAGAGAACCGAGGGAGTCAGCGGCAGCATGGGTGAGTGGAGGAGACCTGCACTGAAGGACACAAGTAGCACTGCGTGCAATGAACAGATGTGTCACCTGCCTAGTGCCTGCTTTATATGTCTATCAGTCGACCTCTTAATCATAGCATAACTGCAAGGTAGATCAACAGACACACATGCCAGGCACTAGGCAACCGAAAAAAAAGAGTATGCTCATACAATAAATGTGTAGGAAGACATATTTTACATTCCCATGAGGTTATTATATAAATAAGAATATGGGAATGCAGAATATGTATTTTCATACTTTTACACTGTACTTACTCGTGTGAGGGGCCCAGGCGGTCGTGGAGGGGGGCTGGGCTCCAAGCAAGAATTGTTTTTATTATAGATTACTATGTAAAGTTGAATTGGTAAGGTCCCGGG
>NW_017307617.1:177391-189804 GCF_000935625.1 Nanorana parkeri
TGCGTGCAGGCAGGTTTTTTGTTTATTTCCAGGGGGCGGAGCTTTTTTTTTTTTACCCCGGAAGAGAGCATGGCAGGAGCTGAGCACAACTGCAGGAGGGGAAAAGTACGTTTTGTTCCAGCAGACATCCCGTGTTGTTGGTGATAGAAAAAGTGACACTGTCGGGTTGAGAGAGACACCGACACAGGGGGGGACGGAGGAGAGAAACATCGACTGACGCTGGGGGGTGGGAGGGAGGAGAGAACCTTTCTGCCCAGGTTGTCATATATGATGGGTATGCCACACGTATAATTCTGTACTTTTAAACATTCATGCTAATGTACCAAGAGCAGAAGGTATAATCTTTTTTTGCAAGGGTTCGCTATCCCTAAAAAAATATTTCAAGGGTCCCTCCAGGGTAAAAAGGTTAAGAAAGACTGGTATAATGCACATATCGTCTACCATAATATGGTAATCTCTCTCCAGTGATACTAAGGGGTCTATTTGTAATCAATTGGCAGAGCGATTCATCCTGTGAATCTCTGTGAACATTCGTTCTGTGTGAATGGAGGTAAAAACAAAGTATATTTTCTTTGCATGTTGAATGTAATGTAATACTTATTTATGGCCACTAGATGGAGCTGTGGAGCATTGGGAAAAAAACATATTTTCTTACAATGCTCTTCAGCCCCATCTAGTGACCATATTCTGGTGTTACATTACATTACATTTGACCCATGAAGAAAATATAATAAGAACGTTAGTTTTTGCCTCTTTTCATGCATAACATGCATGAGATATTTGCAGGGCGAATGGCTCTGTAGATTGCTTATAAATAGACCCCTAATAATTGATGCCCAGTATAAGACTTTCCACTCTTTCCTCCTCGTCCTCAATTATTTCTCCCCTGAGTTCTGCCTTCCCTGCACAGATTGACACATACTCCTGTCGCTTCTGCAGTCCGCATGCTCATTAGTGGAACGTTAAATGCCGCACGTATTACTCTAATTGGAACACTTGCCCTCTTCCTATATAGAGCATGTGCATGGCCCACCAGCTTAGAGCACTCCCGGCCTCGGAATTGCACGCATTCTGTTGATCTTTGAAGGTAACTTCGCATAAATTTGTATACAGACTTCTCTTGATGCTCACCAGCCTGAGCCCTTTCCTAATATGTGTAACCGTATTGTATATTTATGTATAAGCAAGTTTCATTCCTCCATTTGATGCATACATGCCAAGCTATTACTGTCTCTACTTGTAACTCTGGGAAATTTCAGGGGGGAAAAATATAATATAATATAATATAAAATTCAAATACAATTACTATTATTTTAGGAGGGGGAAGAGAGAGAGCGGGGGGAGAGATAGGGGAGAAATAGGGGCAAGGGTGAGAGAGAGGGTGAGGGGGGAGAGAGAGAGAGAGAGAGAGAGAGAGAATGAGAATGTAATAAATATTATTGTATCTACTTACTAGCACCCTACCAATTCCCCCCACAGCCTACAGCTAACGCATGCATACTTCTAATTTTCCATAAACTCAGCCTACCTATAATAATAATAAATATGTTGCAAAGTCAATCATATCCTAAAAAGTAGTTTAAGAGTTTCAGTTATGAAATAATTGTTTAAATAAGTATTATACACCGTGATGTTCTCTCAATAATTATGTAGAATGATGATCATGTGAGATAATGATACTATTTTACTTTTCTCTTCTTCACAGAACTAGTTTATATTTAAATGAATATCTTCAAATGTATTTTTTGTATGTATCAATCTATCTGTCGGCTCTTAACACATTACAAATATTATCTAATTTTATCTAAATGATCTTAAATTTCAGCAACTATAATTTTTAGACTTTGGAATTTTAGAACCATACTGTGTCACTTTTTTTTTTAATCCTTCCTCTTTTCTTTTATTTATTGCTCTGCACATCTGTCCTGACGACGTGTGCATTACAGTACCGCAAGACGCGTTGTTTTTCTTTATTGTTGCATGACAAATGAATAAATACCCATCTAAGAAATTGAATTCACCTCCATTTTTGGGCAAAAATCTTTGACTCCATTGCGTACCGGGATCTCAGTACATGATCATACAGAATATTCGATCATCGAGTGTGACCATCCACCATATCTGCGTTAAGACAAATGTATCCTCCACAAGCTTCAAAATTGGTTGCTGGATCCCTGGATGGGCTTCTTGTGAGCATACAGACTCATTCCATAACAATTTTTTAGAAATTCCCACATCTTTTCATAGTATTGACAGAAATAACAAATTCTGGGGGTATTCTGTGTTCTGTGTTTTACTGGCTATAATCTGACAGAATGGAAACTGAGGCTATAATGCTCTAGCTCACACTCGATTGGTTGCCTATTATGTCACTCAATGCACTACAAACATGGCAAGCTTCCCCCTGTGCTTCAGTTGTGCCGGATTATTATTGCAGCAGAGCTGACAGCTCTTTTCAGGGGTTCCTCTAGAACAGTGGTTCTCAACCTTTATAGGGCCGGGACCCCTTGGTAACATTTGCCAAGTTGTGGTGACCCCCAAAGGTAAAATTTAGGGATGACGCGGCTGCTGCAGCGACATCTGGAGGCGTGGCAGGAGAACTGACACTGCAGCGCTAGGAGAGAGCTGAGGAGGACTCTCGCCTAGCGCAGCGACCCACAGGTTGAGAACCACTGCTATAGGCAAAGACCGGACCGGGCTCTGCAGCTGGAACTAGAAGAATTGGATTTAAAGTGTGTGGCTATATAACGTATGAGGTACATACTCCGCAGTACTGTCACTGATAGGGATGGGCTCGCAGCTCCACGTGCCGAGCCCGCCAGGAAGCTGACAGTGCGCAGTGTCAATCACAGGCACTGAGACATTTCCCGATCTCTGCAGCTGCGGACCGGGAAAATGGAATGCATAGCTAGAGGTGTGTTTTACATATTTTTTTGCTTGAATACATACATATTGCACTCGCCCTCTGCTGCTGTCAATCACTAGAAGGGGACCTGGTGGAGAACTTCAGGTCCCCCTCTGCTTATTGGCAGCATCAGAGGGCGGTTGCAATAGCTAGTTTGCTATTAGCTTTTGCAAAGTGAAATAGCCAATAGGAATCTAGCTATGCATTGCTATGGTGTTTTTGTTTTTTTTCTGACTAGGCGACCCCTGGCAAATCGTCATTCGACCCCCGAGGGGGTCCCGACCCACAGGTTGAGAACCACTGCTCTAGAAGTTGCTGAGGGTCCCTTGAACTCTGGCTGATTGACCTCCCACCTAATGGTGACTGCATAGTTCTGGGTCAAAAACCAGGCCAGTAGCATGAATGATCTTTTTAGCTGTCTGTAAGGGGGGCAGTGTTGCCACTGACCACCAATGTAAAGCTGACATTCCTTCCACTGACAGCCACTGTTTGGGAGACTTTGTTTCCACTGACCATCAATGTAAGGTGTATTCTACCAACTGATCACCACTGTAACGGGAGCATTCTACCCACTCATCAAAGCACTATAAGGGGGGCATTCTTTCCACTAACTACCAATGTAGGGAGCATTCTACCTACTGATCACCACTGTAATGGGGGCATTCTTCCCACTAAACACCAATGTAAGTGAACATTCTTCCCACTGACCACCAATGTATAAAGCATTCTTTTCACTGACAACCAATGTAAGGGGGGCATTCTTCCCACCGACCACCAATGTAAGGGGGGACCTTCTTTCCACAGACCACCACTGTATGAGAGAAATTCTTCTACTGATCACCAACGTAAGGGTGGCATTCTCCCCACTGATTCCCTTATATTGGTATTCTTTCCAATTATCACCAATATAAGGGAGACATTCTTCCCACTGACCACCAATGTAAGAAGCATTCTTTCCACTGACCACTAATGTAAAGATATTCTACCCACTGATCACCACTATAAGGGGGGCATTATTTCCATTGGCCACCAATGTAAGGAGGACTTTCTTCCCAGTGACCACCAATGTATGAAGCATTCTACCCACTGAACACCAATATAAAGGGTATTTTCCCACTGATCAATAATATAAGGGGGGCATTTCTTCCCACTGACCACTGGTGTAAGAAGCCTTTCTTCCCACTGACCACCACTATAAGGGGAACATTCTTCACAACTGACCATCAATATAAGGGGGGACATTCTTCCTACCTACGACCACTGTAAGGAGGGTATTTTTTTTTCTCACTGATCACCAATATAAAGAGCATTCTACTCACTGAATACCAATTTAAGGGGCATTCTTCCCACTGAACACCAATATAAGGGGAACATTCTACCTACTGACCCCCTAATACATTTATTTGAGTAGAGATTTCCTGAGACTTGAAAATTATTTGAAGGGTTCCTCTGGGTAAAAAGGTTGTGAAAGGCCAGTCTTGTGAATAGGAGGCATGGAGACCTGTGTAAATTATGTCACAGTTCTGATCACAATAGGTTACATTGTATTGTATTATATTATATTGTTAAGGACTCAGGCCTCAAGAATCCGACATATATCTGTCCCTGGGCCAAATTCAGTACAAAGTGTGCACGCTATCAGTGAAGAAATAACATTGGTTTTATATAGAGCCAACAGTTTGCAATATCATTTCCAGCCAAGCCAGCTTGGGTGCTGTTAAAAACAAGAAAACCCGTCTTGCAGTAGTCACTAGTTAGAAAATGTGATCACGTTTTCATTTTTAGGACAAGTTGTTATCATCATGTAATGACAATCACAAGAACTCTTCCTTCTCTTGCTCAGACCTGCTGTCAGGGAACATGTGCAGGAATCCTGTTTATGAGGTGTGACCTGACTGACAGCTTGACTTAGACTCCAGCCAGTAAATATAAATGGAGACAAAAGTTATTTTTCCAGTCTCCTGCAGCTCAATTTCCATTCTTGCAGCTGTTGCCCAGTCGGCAGTCACTGTTCAGACTTCTGCACTGGCTTTCGTTCAGCTTCAGAACCTGCTTGTAAGTCTTCTACTATCTTTTACATATACAGTACCTTATAAAGCAGAATCTGGGCAGGTGTACATTAATACCATTAATCACCTTCTTTCTGCCCCCCTTCTGCTCTGTTCAGCTACTTGAAGCTAGCAGACCAAACCCTGTATAAGCTTAAAGATGCCTTAATCAGAGCTTACACAGGGCTGTAGACTCCGTACCAGCCAGTGACGTATCCGGGGTATGGCACATATGGCACCTGCCCTGGACACCACTGGTTGATAGGGAGTCAGACGAAAACTTGTGTAAGCTTCAAGATGCCTTACTCAGAGCTTACACAGGGCTGTAGACTCCCTACCAGCCACAGTTGTATCCAGGGTATGGCACACTTGAAGGGGGGGGGCGCCATTCTGTGGGTTAGCGAAAGTTCACGGAACCCATGGAGACAGCTAACTTTTTTTCTCCCCCCAACCCTCTCCCATACACATCTCTCCATCTGGCGCTTAGCAAACAGGGATGCTCTGGCCAGTGTTCAGCCCAGTTTCTGGCAACCAGTGACGTTACTAGTTGCCAGGAACTGGGCAGGGTCCTAATTTTATGTTACATTTTCCACATGTACCTAACTGTTAGAGGTGTGGGCAGGTGTGGGTTGTTGCCTCAGGCGGCATCTCTTAGGGTCACATGGGGGGGGGGGGCTACAGGAAGAGTGGCATGGCCGCTCTGCTCCACAATGTTTGCAGTGTGCCTGGCGCCCCCGTTGCGGCCAGGTTGCTAAGAGTTGGACAGGGCCTACACATCTCTTCACCCTGCTCTTCGCAACCTGGGATGCTCTGGCTGGCATTGCGCCCAGCTCCCAGAGCGGCGGAGTCAATCCTGCATGCCTGGGTGGTGTTGCCACTCTCAACTAAGTATTAAGTAATTAGACGTGTCCTTCCGTTGTTGTGTTTTTTTTCTTCTTCTCTCTTACACGCTGATCTAGTCCTTCGCCTTTCAGAGCTCAGCACTTCTTCCTTGCGTTGTGACCTTTGTAATTGTCTTCCGCTCTTTTGGACCCTCATCAGTCAATTTTTCCAGCAGATCACTCAATCTACGCGCGGCTCTTGAAGGAGTGACGGATGACCTTCTTGCTCTAAATAACAAGACCTTTGCTGGCCTCTAATTATACATGATCTTTATGGCGCCCTTTGGCTCAAGACCGGCCTCCAATTCTACTCGCGCTTCCTGTCCATCTCTGGGTTGGATTTTAGAGCTCCAGCGGTGGATAGGTTTTTTTTTTTTGGGGACGTCCAGCTGCAACCTCCACAATTTCCCCACCAGAGAGGGGTAAACTTTCCAACCCTGAAAATGATCCCAGTCAGAAAGTCATTGTAAGTAAACTCCTGCAATCCTAAAATGTAAGTGTATCTAAAGTCAACCGTTTATTTTAGTTTTGGATAGATTAGGGAAAAGCTGGATCCCGTGTCAGGTAAAAAACAATAGAGGATAAAGGTGTCACTCCACTGGTATAAGTCCAGAATAGGCTTTATTAATCCCTACAACTAAGGCTATAACGGTGAAACGCATCAGTGGTGAGCAGTGTTTGGGCGGGGAAGCCTGCCATATGAACCTGTGATCATAATGGACTAAAGCCATGGTTCTCAACTGGTGGGTCGTGACCCAAAAGTGGGTCGCGACCCCATGTCCAGTGGGTCGCCACATGCCTTCCACTTTTCTAGGTATCCTTGTCCTCCCCTTAGACAAGCAAAGTCAGTTCTCGCACCGAGCAGCCATTCAAAAATATGATGCCCGGTGTCGACTTGAGGTGGGGCTATGGCCGCGAGGGAGCTCCATCCACACGTGCATTGCTTACAGCTCATCACTTTCTGGCTCCTGGCACCGGGCACGCACGGGAGCTTTACAAGCAATAGACATATGGATGGAGCTCCATCACAGCTCAGCAGCCCACACTTCACCCCAGGCTGAGGATCCACTCCAATTTCCATAATGGCAACCCAAACGCACCTCCCACCCACAGTTCGATCGCCTGCACCGGAAAGCACAGTACTGCAACAGGGAACATTGCAGTGCAACTTGGGTGGTGACTTAATGACCGAGGACAAATGTGGGTCCCGAGGTTAAACAGGTTGAGAACCACTGGACTAAAGCCAACGGCTTGTGTGGTCCCTTTTCTTTGTTTTCTGGATTTGTGGAGTGCGGCCAGCTCCTGCCCAGCACCTGAAGCTAACCTAGTGGTGGAGACCTTTACCAAATGGAGTGGTGGGATCTTTTTTTCTGTTTATAAGGCTTTACTGCGCACACACATTTTGGCGGCTACAGGGGTCCCCTGTTATCAGGGCTGGAATAATGGAGGATTTAAGGCTGGACTGGACTGAGGGATCAGTGAAAGGAACTAAGGACTGTGTATATCGCCTGTTTCAGCTCAAGTTCGGCCGTTTTTGATTGAAATGTTTTTGTGCCAAAACAGCCACTGGTTCAAAACGTTGATTTTTAGAAAAATATATATAGGCCTATTCAATGAGGCACATAGAGAAATTGATGGACAGCAGAGAGGTGATAACCTCCACGTGATTGTAGGAAGGCGGCACAGGCTGGTGGCCACCGCTGCACCCGAAGAGTGAAGCCTTCGCTCTGTTGGGTCGGCAGCATGGGAGGTGATGCGGCCATCTGAAGATTGCTCAGTCACTTTCCTGTCTGGCTGGCAAAGTGGTCACATGACCATCCTTTAACTACTAGCGCTGGATGGAGCCTGGCACAGGACCATTGTGTTCTGTGCTATGAGCTTTGGGCGCCATCTTGGGGGAGCATCTTTGGACGGACATCTTTTTATTGCCTCAGGGGTGCCCTCAGTGTGGGAAGTCACAGGCAGGGATGGAGACGGGCTTTGTAAGAGAAAGGTAGGCCTACCGGTAGGGACAGGTTTCTGGCGGGAAGGGCCATAGTAAGGAACTCGAACCCCTGGGAGATGGCCCGACGTCCAAGGAGGAGACCATGATAGCTAGGCCAGCATTCTGGTCCGGCACACGTACAGCACACAGACACTGGCTAGGACAGCACCCTTTCTGAGAAAGACACCTTTATGGATATCCCCGGACCCCGGTATGGGTACACACTTAATGAAGCCTTGAGCCACCTCCTGTAGGTAAGCCCTTTACTCTTGCTCTGCATTTGGAGACTTTTAGTGCAAGTGCCTTGATATGTGGAGGTGAATTTGGAGGAGAATTTAAATTTCATGTAACTGAGGATTAAAAAAAAAAAAAAAGCTTAAAAAAAGTTCTGTCACGCATTCCCTTTAACCTACTACCACCCAGTCAGCACCCGAAACACAGTAACCAATCAGAAATGACCTAATTCCGCTGAATTAGAAGCTAGGCTGCCATCTGCATTGCTCTTTGCGCTGCCTGGCTGAACCAACTGCACGGCTTGTGCTTGTGCTTGTGCGGAGGAACGTTACAGAAATCGTGACAGGTCTCTGGCAAATTTGGACTGTCAATCTTTTGATAAGTGGAAATGCAAAGCAGCACAGCATGCCCACAACAGTCAACGAGGAGCTCAGTCGTGGGTCTGCCTACCTGTTGTCATAAGTGACAGTAATCTAAAAAAAATAATAATGGAGAGCAGGGCTGAATATTCCCTTAGCCCTAATGCAATTTGTATTCTAAAAATCTATCCACAGGCTAATTGAAGCCCAACTGCAGCTCAAAAACAGGAATAAAAACAAAAAAAAAGTGTAAAAAATCCATTCTCGCTTATTATCACCTTCACTGCGCCAATGTCCCCCGGGGTCACCACTCTGTGATCCAGCGGGGGTCCACTTCCAATATGAATGACAACCAGTGTCACTCAGCCTACCTTCTGTGAGTCCAGGGTGTCATGGACACACCCCCTCGGTTACTGCTGCGGATATTCTTTCTAACTACGTGTCCTGGAAACGGCAATCAAAGGGACAGGAAGAGGGCACAAAGAGCAACGAAACATGACTTCTAACACTTCCCCACGCTCACCTAAACGATAGAAATAAAGTTTTGGCTGGTGTTCCGCTTTAAAAAGTGTCTCCGTTAAATGGCATTCAGTAGAGGGAGAGTAGGGCAATGTATTATGTAATCATCCCTCAGTTTGATATCATTATTTTGCTTTAGGGCTCATTCAGATGGGCCAGCATGCCCGTAAAATGACCCGATCCCAGAAGGGGCAGGTGCTGCATGTAATTGTGTGCAGCAGCTTGTTCTTCCCTATGGGAGGCTGCGGCTGCACGCAATTACATGAGGTCTCACACACACGAACCTGCAAATATGTGCTGGTTCAGGACACTTGGACACACACTGTGTGCACAGGCAGCCGGACCCACACAGATGTTCCGGTTTGGGTGTGCATGTGACCGCGTGTAATTGCGTGAAGCCACGTCCTCCCATAGGGAACAGCAGGCTGCTGCGCACAATTGCATGCAGCACATGTCCCTTCCAGGATCGGGTCATTTTACGGGCGTGCATGCCCATCTGAATGAATCCTTTAAGGAGAACTATGAGGTAAGTGATTTCCACTCACCTCATAGTTCTAGCCGACCTGTGACAATGAGACTGTCACAGGCCGGCTCAGTAGATCGGGAGGTGAGTGAACACATACCGGCGCTCGTTCACTTCTCTATCCTGTGCCGGCAGAGAGCCGTGACAGGGAAGGGAATGGATTCCCCCCTCCTCGCTCCGATCCTCCAGCGCTGACAGGCGGAACGGACGGGGGAGGGGGCGAGTACAGCTGGCTCTGCCTCTAGATAGGCAGAGCCAGCTGTCACTCACGCAGCTGGGCGCATCCAGACGTAATTGTCGGGATCCGTTTCAGCTGCGGCGTCTCAGTATACCGCGAGCTGTAGCTCCCTATATACTGAGCTTAGGGTGACGGGAGGACGCTAGTTTGTGTCCTCCCGTTACCCTTAGGAGAACTGTGGGGAAAAGCCCTAACCCCATAGTTCTCCTTTAAAGGAAAGCTGTGCTGAAAGCAATGCAGAGTCTGGCTTGGCTACCCTCTTTGTAAAAATGCTCTATGCCTGGCTGTCTCTGACTTCAGTACACAGTAGATGTAGGAATTGAAGTACCACACCAATTAAAATAGTCCAGATACAACTATATTCCAGGGTCAGGAGACATTCAAGTAGAGTATCCAACGCTTTTGGGGGGAGGTCCATAACACCTTCCTTCAGGGCTTAATTGTAGAAATCGTGTATGTGGACTACAATCCCTGCAGCTTGAAAGTTGTATTGAGTTGTGATGGGAGTAGTTCAGGCTTGTCAGCAGCTGGTTTGCCAATACTTTCCAAGTCACTGACCTGGAACAAGCATGCAGATTAGATAGTCAGAGTCAAGTCTCTAACCTGTATGCTTGTTCTGGTTATTCACTTGAGAAGTATTGAAGCCACTGGATTAACATGAAAAACAAAGGACTGGAATTGCTAAAGAGAGGTCAACAATGAGCCGGTCCAATAACTGCCTAGGCTGGCATGATGCTCACTTAAAGGAAACAATTAATCGAAAAAAACTATCTGATGCCGGTGTTCTATGGAAAGCTCCAACTCATCGAGATCTCCAACTACCTCACTTCCGGTGCTCAGAAAGATTGGAGCTCTGTACAGTTGCGGTGCGCATGCGTACATAGCGTTTTTAGAATACTCGTCGAGTTTGCCACCTGCTGAATATTGTTAAAATGCAGCTGTACAGAAGCTCCGTCAGTCTTTGTGTTTTGCAGTCTAACGCCGTCTGGTCGAAATCTCCAACTTGTAAGTACCCGGCAGTGATTTAGTTGGAGATTTCGACGAGTTGCGGCTTTCGATAGAACACCGGGTCCACTCTACGTCAGAGCTTCTCCCCAGCATGAGCTGACATATAGGACAGAATTGGGGTATCAAACTAAGAGTGAGCTGCTGGTTGCTAGGCAACCACATCCTTAACAACCACCCTGAGTTTTCCATGATTGAGGGTGATGGGTGGAGTGGCCAACAGGGAAGGAACCCTTAATGGTGAGATGACATATGACTTCAATTGCTTCCTCCTCCTCCTCTGCTCCCTCATCCCAGCTATAAATTAAAAGTTAAATCCCGAAAATCTATTTTGAGGAATTTTGATTATTTCATAATACCCGTCATCTCGACAAATCTCATACCCGAGTAACACTGTGAGCCGTATCTGGAAACTGACAAGTCATTAAACGCTCATCACGGAGAAAAGTGACACAAACAGACATCCCAGTGACACAGTACAATATGCTCTTCCTGGGCTGCGTTACAAAGGAAGCTTCTGAGACTCAAACCTCAAAAAAACGGATCTCCAGGAGTAACAATAAAAATAATTGCATTTCCTTGCAATGTTTCCTTTGCATCGTCGCTTTTATCTTTTATTGTAAGAAAGATACGTAAGTGTGATGACTGGGAGATAAAATGATTTAGAAAAACAGAACAAAATACAAGTTCATTTTACGGTAATAGCTGAATTTCAGAGATGATACCCTCTAGGTCATTATTAAAGGAGAACCCCCTTATTTGCTTTCCTATAGATTTTCCCCCCTCCCCCCAAAAAATGTTTCCTGAATTTTACTTACCCACTCCATATTTGGCACTGCCCCAGATTTCCTTTTGGTCCAGTGTTGGCAGTCCTCTTGGAGCTTGTGCCAGCAGTCCTCTTGGGTCCAACGCTGGCGGTCCTCTTCGATCCAGCGCCTGCAGTCCTCTTTGGTCCAGGCCAGCAATCTTATTGGGTCCAGCACTGGCAGTCCTCTCCTTTCTAGCGCCAACAGTCCTTTTTGGTCCAGCATTGGCAGTTCTCCTTGGTCCAACGTGGAAGTCCTCTTGGGCCCAGCATCAGCAGTCCTCTTTGGTTCAGAGCTGGCAGTCCTCTTGGGTCAAGCTCCAGCAGCCCTCTTTAGTCCAGCACCAGCAGTACTCTTTGGTCCAGCGGAAGCAGTCCTCTTTGGTCCAGTGCCAGCAGTCCTCTTTGGTCCAGTGCCAGCAGTCCTCTTTGGTCCAAAACCGGAAGTCCTCTTGGGTCTAGCATCAGCAGTCCTTCTTTGTTCAGCGCTGGCAGTACTCTTGGGTCTAGCGCCAGCAGTTCTCCTTGATCCACCACTGCCAGTCCTTTTTGGTCTAGCACTGGCAGTCCTCTTTGGTCTAGCGCTGGCAGTCCTCTTGGGTCCATCACTAGCAGTCCAGTGCCGCAGTGCAGCAGTACTCTATGTCCATTTCCTGTGTGCCCTGCCAGTCGTTTATATGTCCCACAGGGGGGGTCATCATCACAGGACACCAAGACTGAGCAGTGCTGGGCCACAAGGTAAGCAGAAAAGGCGGCTGCCTTAGGCACCTAGACGGATAGGGGGAGCAAAGGGGGCGGGGCCTGCAACCTATACTGCTGAAGTAGTTCACAGCTCATAGACGAGGGAGGGGGTGCACTTTGGCCTTTTCATTTTGAATGCAAAAGGCTTTATGAAACATCCCCTTTGGGGGG
>NW_017307617.1:189836-198611 GCF_000935625.1 Nanorana parkeri
GGGGGGGGCGGGGAGGGGGGTTTGGCGTTGTAGGTAAATCGTGGAGTTCCACTTTAGTATGTCACTTCGGAGTTTTGCGACCAATCCGGCTGATGCAATGCGCAAAAGTGAAATAAATGTAAGTTTTATGAAATACAATTTAAATTCTTTATTGATTTATCCTTGCCGAAAGAAAAGAGATGATATAATGAATCGAGGGTCAGCGTTTGGCCTTTCCATGAACATTATCGACAAACTCTTCTGCATTAGTGTCACCGCCCGCCCGGGTTTATCACCCTCATACAACATGCACAACAAAACTGAGCTGATCTAACGGGTGATGTGAACATTGGTTCGTAAAGCTGCAATTGCACTAAAAGTGTATCTGAAGCTAAACCTTTGGGTGGAGCGGGGGACGTTGGAACCCCCGTCAGGATTCTATTGTCTCTCTGTCTCATCATTGGGAGACCATTGGTCTCCCTACTGGTTGGGAGACCATTGTGACCTAGGGTTCCGGTCAACTTCAGAAGCACAGCCTGGCCCCCTGTCAGAGAGTCATCTGTTAGTGCGCATGCGGAATCCCGTTTTCCATACCATTGGAAGACGGACACATGTGCGCATGCGGGCGCGCAACGATACGGCCGCGGAAAAGCGCGCCAAGCGTCGCACAGGAAGTGACACAATATGCCGATGGATCACACTATTTAAACCCAGCCTGCCTGTCTCCAAATTGCTGGATTGTCTTTAAGCTCCCCTGTGTTCCTGTGATCTCTTGCCCTGTATTGCCAGACTTCTGACCCAGATTTGTTCCTGACCGTCCTTAGTTGCTGCCTGTCCCTGACCTTGGATCGTTACTGGACTTTGCCTTTGCCTCATCCCTTTGTACCTTGCCTGCCCGACTGGTGTGACCTTGGCTCGTTTAACCTTTATTACGAATCTTGCGCTGCTCTCCAACCAGTATCTGGACTCCAGTTAGCACGGTGTTACCACCACTGGCACCCGTGCCACTCGCTATCTGCTTGGACTCTGTTGCCAACTCCAGAGTCCTCGGGACACGAGGCACAAGGGAGGCCTCCTCAGGCGTTCAGTCTCCAACCAGGTACGTGACACCCCCGGAAAGCGTTTGCTTTGTGATGAAGTCTTTAATTCAACTTGGAATAAATCTGTATCTGGATAATTATTATTATTATTATCTCGTTTACAAACCAAGGAGGCAGTGGAAATCCTTTGGTGTGGAGAAGGTGCCAACCCCAAGCAGACAGGTATCTTGGTCAACCACATCTATACCCTCCATGACAATAAGATAACAAAAGGGAAGAGATGAGGTTGAAGCGCCATCAAAAAGAAAAGTGTAATTCATTGGATATCAGTGGAAAATTGCCCCTTTACATTACTGGTCTGTGTAGAAGTGCCCCCCTCACATTGGTGTGGTAGTTTGGGGAAAGTGACCACTTCTGAAGCCGACTTTAACATAAAAGGACAGTCTTTATTCACTCAAAGGCCAACATCCATGTACTTCACATAATAATTCGCTTTTCTTCAGCGTAACGAAACATAACAGTTCATTTGACTTTCATCAAAACATCATATTTCTGTCTCACCGACATCTGGCTGTTACCATACACTCCCGATGTATTAGTCTCAGGACTTTACCGTATTTCTCTGCAAATACTCCTCCGCTCATCAAAAGACCTTCTGCTTTCTAGCTCCCTCATCAACTCCTCCCATGCTCACCTCCAGGACTTCACTAGAGTCTCTCCCATGCTATGGAACTCTTTACCCCACCATGTCTGACTATATCCCACTCTGACTGCCTTTAAGTCAGTGGTTCTCAACCTTTCTAGGGCCAGGACCCCTTGGTAACATTTGCCAAGTTGTGGTGACCCCCAACCGTAAAATGTAGGGATGCACCAATACAACTATCTGTGTGTGCTCTCTGGAGGCTATGCGGGCTCTGAGGTGGCTAGTGGGACTCTCTGTTGGTGTCCTGTGCGTGCTCTGTGGTGCCCAGTGTGGGCTCTGTGGTGATCAAGTACTCACCTACCCTCACTCCCACCTGCTCCCCTCTCTCTGATCCTCTCTGGCCACTGCTGCTGCAGTGCCATCTAGGAGAACTGACAAGGCTGCGCTAGGAGGAGGCTGAGGAGCCTCTTACCTAGAGCAACACAAGGCATCTGGGCACCCCCTCAACTGTGGGTCGCGACCCACTTTTGGGTCGCGTCCCACAGGTTGAGAACCACTGCTTTAGGTGATCCCTTAAAGGGGAACTATGAGGTGAGTGCTTTTCACTCACCTCATAGTTCTAGCCGACCTGTGACAATGAAACTGTCACAGCTCGCGGTATACTGAGCCTAGGGTGACGGGAGGACGCTAGTTTGTGTCCTCCCGTTACCCTAAGGAGAACTATGGGGAAAAGCCTTAACCCCATAGTTCTCCTTTAAGACTCATCTCTTCAGGGAAGTCTATCCCACCTCAACCTGACAACTGAACTATCACTTTCTCAAACAATTCATCCCCGCACAGCTACCTCCTCATGTATCACTGGCCCCTCCCTCTTAGATTGTAAGCCCTCAGGGGCAGGTCCCTCATTGCCATCTTGTCTTGAATTGTATTTTCATTGTAATGTCTTCCTTATATTGTAAAGCGCTGCGCACACTGTTGGCGCTATATAAATCCTGTATAATAATACTAATAATAATAATAATAATAATACAGTCCTCAGTATCGCTCAGCAGCTTCCCCAGCTTCAAGCATGTCATCACACTCCAGTGTGATACTCGCACTGCTCACCCCTCGTGGATCACTGACTTTCTTTCAGTCTCTCCAACAGGTCCCTTGGGTGTCCCCGACCCTCTCGACCTTTCCCAGCCTTCCTCGGCTGTTCCACACGTGCTTCCAGCACACAGCAGAGTCTGCCTGTGGCCGTGTGCCTCCTGCACACCCCCAACTCTCAACTGGCTTGGTCTTGTGTACCCCCAACTCTCAACTGACACTGGCTTGTGTACCTCCAGCACACACACACGCTCCTGGACTGGCTCTCGTGTGCCTCCAGCATACACACACACTCCCTCTGCTAGGTTCAGCTGCACCCTAATGAGGACCTGTGCAGTCACTGCCTAATTACGGTCCACAGAATCTGGAGTCTGTCTCATCCAGAGCTCTATCAGACTCCTAGTAAAACCAGCCCCAGAATGGGATTTACCAACACAGGGTAAAGAGCCATCTTTCTTTACGTCCAGACCTCTGCTGGCATTACCATAGATCCTATATCTAAGAATCCGCACTGTTACAATTGGATATCAGTGAAAAAATGGCCCCTCACATTGATGGTCGTTGTAGACGTGACCCCTTACATTGGATGTCAGCAGAAGATTGCCCCCTCACATTGATGGTCGTTGTAGACGTGACCCCTTACATTGGATGTCAGCAGAAGATTGCCCCTCACATTGCTGGTCATTGTAGACGTGACCCCTTACATTGGATGTCAGCAGAAGATTGCCCCCTCACATTGCTGGTCATTGTAGACGTGATCCCTTCCATTGGATGTCAGCAGAAGATTGCCCCTCACATTGCTGGTCAGTGTAGGTGGGAGAACCATATCCACTATGCCTCACAGCTCAAGCAACCCCCTAGCACCCTCTGGAGGAACCCTGGCTGAGATAGGCTGTGTTATGGCAATCCATTCCCATTACATTGCAAGCATTATATTACATTATATTATTTATGTACTATATGTATTTTTACCAGAACTTGTGCACAGAAATCTACAGTCACATTGGCCAACGTCTCGCCCGCTCTGGGCCCACGGTCATCAAAGATGTGAATCCCATTGCGGGCGACTTCCATTTCTTTAGTGTAAGCGAATGAGGACACAGCACCGGTTGTTCTGGGCATTGCGCGGACTCTTCATCCACAGAGAACTCCCGTTAGGTTTTACGTGTCTCCATTATACGGCTTTCCCCTCCGATGGAATGTCGTTGTGCCCTAGAATGTGAAGTGTTGAGAAGACGGATAAAAGCGGCCAAATGACATTTCTAGAACAAAATCGTCCTTTTATTTTATTGGCCGAGCTCTCCTGACGGCACTAGAAACGGGGAATAAAAAAACAAAAAACTCGCACTGCCCTGAAAGCCGGGAATAAAAAGGGGAATTTTAAGACGTCTTTTGTGGCTTTAAAGTCGGTTCTGTGACAAAAGTTACAAGACAATAAAAGTTCCAAGAAAATAAATGCATTATTCTATTACACCCGAAGATGGCTGGAGGAGGCCGCGGCGCCAAGAATGAACCTGTTTATGGCTGGATTTACTCCAAGCACTCATCGGAGAGAGATTAAAGTGAAACTTAAGTTTGTTTTTTTAGTTTTGGGAAATAGTTAAATCTGACCTCTTTCCTCCCCTTCAGCCTTCTATCTGACCTCCGTCCTCCCCTTCAGCCTTCTATCTGACCTCCGTCCTCCCCTTCAGTCTTCTATCTGACCTCCGCCCTTCCCTTCAGTCTTCTATCTGACCTCCGGCCTTCCCTTCGGTCGTCTATCTGACCTCCGTCCTCCCCTTCAGTCTTCTATCTGACCTCCGTCCTTCCCTTCAGTCTTCTATCTGACCTCCGTCCTCCCCTTCAGTCTTCTATCTGACCTCCGTCCTTCCCTTCAGTCTTGTATCTGACCTCCGTCCTCCCCTTCAGTCTTCTATCTGACCTATCTGATGCAAAGCAGCCATGGTGTCAGTGAATTTTAAGCTGTTGCAAGGAAAACATTGGGAAAGTTGACAAACTGCACGGAGAGAGAGGAGTACCGGTTAGGAAACTACTTTTAGGTTGCTAGCTCTTTGGGGAATCAACTAGGCTTGCCACCTTTTCGTCAAGTGAAACCCGAACACACTCTAGCGACGCGGCGGACATTTTTTGGGAGAATGAGTCATGGCTTATGCATATGTAAATAGCGCCGCCCATTCGTATGTAAATATCACAGTTGAGACTATTTTCAGTGGGGGGGCCAGTAGCCCCTATCTATATTTTGGTTGCCCCGTGTCTGCCTGACATCTTGTGTCCGGGTTTCTGCTGCCTTGAAATCCGGACACAGCATTCAAAACCCGAACTGTCCGGGTGAATCCTGGACAGGTGGCAACCCTAGAATCAACCCCTTGCTTTTTTTTGGCACTTATTATCTGGGGATTTTTTGTTTATTTTGTGGTTGGTGCCACCACCTAGAGGATTTTGCAGACAGGCCGTGCAGGACCTGCAGGTATGCAATGTGGAAAGGGGGAGCTTTAAACATTGGAACATGGCTTTGCAATGTGTTGGAGGTGATAGAAAGTATGGGGGATGGGGTGAAAGGTGAACTAGCCCTTTACAGACCAAAAGGGACCATATGAGAGAAGTTCAATGTTCAGGACTACATATTTAACCATTGCAGCTCAGTGAATCAGGCCCAGTATGCACTTCATTTGGGGATCTGTATACAGGTGTTGTTCCATGTGGGTATCCGGTAAGATATAAATGATGGTAACCTGTTATCCGGCCCCCGGGGTATACGGCGTATACAAGATAAGCGGCTCTGACATTTGCCTGTTAAATGTCCATCTGCTTGTTCCGGCAGCACGCGAGAAGAGCGCAGTCGCTCAGCGCGGCGTAGACGCTCCGTGAGCAATGGCACGGACCAGCCATAAATCTTTACAGCACCTGCTGTGTGCAGCTATCTTTTATGTACACAATGACTCTCACAAACAGCCCCCCCGACCGAATTTATCTTCAGCCTATCCATCTGCGATCCAGTCAGCGCGGCGGCTTGCGAAAACTATGCAAATTATGGCTTAACGAAGAACTCCGCCTGAAACAGGACATCCAGTGATTAAAATGTACAGACACTGGCTGTGTACTCGAGTCCGCGTTTGGATGCATTGTTCATAAATGAGAGGAGGCGATGTATCATGTGTCGGACAATGGCTTGCTGTTGGCAGTTCTGGATACCAGCCAGCCATTGCCTATAATGCGGTTTCCTGTGATCTCTTCCCCTTTGACAATGCCTTGGTTAGAAAACTTGAGGTCAGCTGCTGGAAACTCATTCCTAATTGCCAGTGCAGGTCCAGTTCTAGCTCACACATGTACATGGCCTGATGTTATGTAAGCTTTGTAGGGATTTAAAGGGCCGGTTTATGGCAGGAGCTTGAGAGTATGATTCTGTAAACGTTTCTTCTATCTCTGGGGGAGTCTGTTGATGAGTAGGGATGAACCCATTCCAAACCTGAGCTCCTCCGAAGCTCCTTCCACTGCTGCAAACATCAGCTGCAGATGGAGAACTCCCCACCCCCAGCTGCATGTGTGATGCAGTGATGTCATTGACCTTGTATGGTCACATGGCTATTTTTGTTCAATGACATTAAACTTATATTGTCATGTGGCCATATAAGATCAATGATGTCCGCGCAAGCATCCCGCCCCTTTGTGTATGTACAGCTGCAGGGTAGGGAATGCACCAGCCTGCAGTTGATTGGTTGGTTGGCTCCATGTCCCTTCCAGGCTTGGTGAAGCTCAGCATTGTACCAGGTTCCTTCCAAACCTGAGCTCATCCCTATTGATGAGATCTCTGCAGTGAGTTACTAGCTCTGCACATCTGCTGTACCCATTATGAGGGGCTCCTACTATCCCTGAGCTGAGATCCCAGGTCTGTATCCCTGCTGTGCCCGATATAAGGGGGTTTTCGCCATCCCAGAGTTTAGTTTCTGGGTCTGAACACCCGCTGTGCCCATTATGAGGAGCTCCCACCATCCCTGTGCTGAGTTCCCAGGTCTGTACATCTGATGCGCCCATTATGATGTGTTCCCACCATCCCTGTGCTGAGTTCCTGGGTCTGTACACCCGCTGTGCCCATTATGAGGAGCTCCCGCCATCCCTGTGCTGAGTACCTGGGTCTGTACACCCGCTGTGCCCATTATGAGGAGCTCCCGCCATCCCTGTGCTGAGTACCTGGGTCTGTACACCCGCTGTGCCCATTATGAGGAGCTCCCGCCATCCCTGTGCTGAGTACCTGGGTCTGTACACCCGCTGTGCCCATTATGAGGAGCTCCCGCCATCCCTGTGCTGAGTACCTGGGTCTGTACACCCGCTGTGCCCATTATGAGGAGCTCCCGCCATCCCTGTGCTGAGTACCTGGGTCTGTACACCCGCTGTGCCCATTATGAGGAGCTCCCGCCATCCCTGTGCTGAGTACCTGGGTCTGTACACCCGCTGTGCCCATTATGAGGAGCTCCCGCCATCCCTGTGCTGAGTACCTGGGTCTGTACACCCGCTGTGCCCATTATGAGGAGCTCCCGCCATCCCTGTGCTGAGTTCCCGGGTCTGTGCACCCGCTGTGCCCATTATGACGGGCTCCCAACATCCGTGCTGATATTTTTTAATCTATTTTTTTATTATGGAGAATGTAACAGGAGAGACTGAGATACACAAGGTGGGCGGAAACCCCCAAACCTCTCAGGTGGACAAGAGCAGAGTCACGAAGTGGAGAACCCAAGACATACAGTCATGGTCTGACAAAGCCCACCAGGCTGCTCTCTCTATCCACTGGAGAACACTCCCCGGTAGCAGGCAGGAGCAAACAACGACCTTGGGCTTAGGAGAAGCCCAATTCAATTTTAGCACATCTGATCCAATATTCTTATTTAAAGGCCATCTCTGGCCAATACCTTTTATTTTGTCCTGGATGGGGTGGGAAGGGGATAGAACCCACCAGCTTTATTGCTGTCCATGTCCCATCTGGGAGATTCACCCTCCATATTAGTACTGGTGACTATTGCCACTGGGACTGAAAGCGATGAGAAAGTCCAAAATGTGGAGTTAAATTGTCGGGTGAAAGCGCTGGTGTGTAGCATCAAATTGCGGGATTGATAATTGAAGTGCCACACTCCGTTTAATGAGCGCAGATACAATTTGACACTACAAACCAAGGAGAGAGCGGAGATCCTCTGGAGTGTAGAAGCTGCCTGTCTGGTAGTCAGATCACCGACACCCACTCCTTCCCTTTATTGTTGGCCGGCCACACCAACAGGATAAACCATGGGGGTCCAGCACTTTCCTTCCAGAAACCAAATTTTGGGGCTGTCACTAGAACAGCAATGGAGGGGAAATCTCCCAATGGGGACAACTGTCTAAGCAAGGATTTCCCTCAATTTTTTTCTTACATCCTGTTATGTCTCCTGGACAGGAAGTAAATAGCCATCTGCCGAATATGACACAGATGCCAAAAAAGAAAAAAAAAGTCATCTATTCCTTACTCTGCCCAAACCTACAAAAAGTTTTGGCTTCAGATGCACGCGCCATGACCGTTTCTCAGCTACGATGATGGGCAAAGTACACCTATCAGCCACAGCCAATCAGAATGACTCTTTTACACAGCTGACCCCACTGATACGGAATTGTATATGGTTGTCATGGATTACGGCACGTTCTGTGTTGTCGCCGTGCCTCTCAGAATAGATTTTTTTTCTTCTCCCCCCCTCCCTGTGATAGAATTGTTTCCACCGCTTCCAAAAAACGATTAATTACCGCTTGCCTGCCGTACGCCCACTTTTACCCGCGGCCTTTTGTACTACATTCTGCCACATCTCAACATCACCTCCAGACGGGGGTTATCAACGGCGACAAGAGGAGTTAGCGGCAGTGCTCCAGCGATCCGTCAGCCCGGAGGTTGCCGAGTCACGCCGGCGGAGTTGGCAGGGGGATCACTGGAGCGCGGCCAGCCCCATTTGGAAGTTGGCAGCACCCGCTTGCCCCCTTTTGTTTTTTTTTTTGGTGCCCCATGCAGGC
>NW_017307617.1:198671-199665 GCF_000935625.1 Nanorana parkeri
TTGTCTTTATTATTAATGTGCTACTTCTCATTACCATAACAATGAGGCATCGAGCCAACCCGACTGACGAGAGGGCCCTGTCAAGGTCAGACTCTCCTCCGTCCCTGTGAATAGAATAGCAGGTTCCTGTGGCGCGGAGACGAGGAACATACAGAACAGAAACCCAGAGACTCGCTAAGGAATCTCTGGGGGTCAGCCGCTGCTGTGCGGAGTGAATTGAGGAGCATTTTGGCCCTGTTGCTGAATATCTGGGGCCACCGGAGAAGAGAAGTGCGACTTGGCTTGAATAAGCCCTTAAAGCCCAACTGGACTCACAGGTTCATTCAGCGACATTCCAGGCAGTGGCGTCACAAGGGGGGGTGCGGCGCGCACCCGAGCGCCACCCTTGGAGGGGTGACACTAAAATGACTGACAGTCATTTTGGTGTCACCCCTATGAAAAGTCGGGAACTCGGTCACACACCGAGTGCCCGACAGCGTCAGGAGAGAGGAGGGGACCCGGCGGGATGAGGTGAACGTCCCCTCCTCTCTCTGCCGTCGTCCATCACAAAGATGGCGGCCAGCAGGCGTCAATAAGACAACCGCCCGTGCGCAGTGACGTTATGGCACGGTCTCCGCTCCGGGTGTCACCCATCCTCGGGACGCCCCTGACTCCAGGCGCATCAAACGTTCATTTCCTTTAGAAAGCAGCCACAGCCTGAGTAGAAAAGCCCATCCCCTGCCTATATGCGGCAGGGAAGGACTCCTGCTCTCTGTAAGGAAGCAGAGGTCCCTCTGCAGAGGGTTTAGCATACCACCCCAGATCATTTTCTTTAGAAAGCAGTCACAGTCTGAGTAGAAAAGCCTGTCACCTGCCAGCATTCTGCAGAGAAGGGACGCTTCTCTCCGTGATGAAGCAGAGGTCTCCCTGCAGAGAGGTTTGGCATGCCCCCTGTTGAGCCAGAGTCTCTAGCATTCTGCTGAGAAGGACCCTTGCTCTCTGTGTGGAAGCGGTG
>NW_017307617.1:207242-208407 GCF_000935625.1 Nanorana parkeri
AGAAATGCAGCAGAACCAGCAGCGGAGGTTTCATTACAGAGGCCGCTACTCTACAGCTGGACGTGCCTGCCCCCTCCCCCCCTCCCTTTTCCCCAATCCGTGCGCTTGTCTTTATTATTAATGTGCTACTTCTCATTACCATAACAATGAGGCATCGAGCCAACCCGACTGACGAGAGGGCCCTGTCAAGGTCAGACTCTCCTCCGTCCCTGTGAATAGAATAGCAGGTTCCTGTGGCGCGGAGACGAGGAACATACAGAACAGAAACCCAGAGACTCGCTAAGGAATCTCTGGGGGTCAGCCGCTGCTGTGCGGAGTGAATTGAGGAGCATTTTGGCCCTGTTGCTGAATATCTGGGGCCACCGGAGAAGAGAAGTGCGACTTGGCTTGAATAAGCCCTTAAAGCCCAACTGGACTCACAGGTTCATTCAGCGACATTCCAGGCAGTGGCGTCACAAGGGGGGGTGCGGCGCGCACCCGAGCGCCACCCTTGGAGGGGTGACACTAAAATGACTGACAGTCATTTTGGTGTCACCCCTATGAAAAGTCGGGAACTCGGTCACACACCGAGTGCCCGACAGCGTCAGGAGAGAGGAGGGGACCCGGCGGGATGAGGTGAACGTCCCCTCCTCTCTCTGCCGTCGTCCATCACAAAGATGGCGGCCAGCAGGCGTCAATAAGACAACCGCCCGTGCGCAGTGACGTTATGGCACGGTCTCCGCTCCGGGTGTCACCCATCCTCGGGACGCCCCTGACTCCAGGCGCATCAAACGTTCATTTCCTTTAGAAAGCAGCCACAGCCTGAGTAGAAAAGCCCATCCCCTGCCTATATGCGGCAGGGAAGGACTCCTGCTCTCTGTAAGGAAGCAGAGGTCCCTCTGCAGAGGGTTTAGCATACCACCCCAGATCATTTTCTTTAGAAAGCAGTCACAGTCTGAGTAGAAAAGCCTGTCACCTGCCAGCATTCTGCAGAGAAGGGACGCTTCTCTCCGTGATGAAGCAGAGGTCTCCCTGCAGAGAGGTTTGGCATGCCCCCTGTTGAGCCAGAGTCTCTAGCATTCTGCTGAGAAGGACCCTTGCTCTCTGTGTGGAAGCGCTGTTCTCTCTGCAGAGCTCCGATAGCCCCCCCCCCCCCCGCTCCTTTTTTCTCTAACAAAAACCCCAC
>NW_017307617.1:208768-210762 GCF_000935625.1 Nanorana parkeri
CCCCCCCCCAGTTCATTTTCTCTTCAAACAGAAGCCACAGCCTGAATAGAGAAGCCTGTCCCCTGCCAGCATGCTGCAGAGAAGGGCCGTATCTCTCTGTGATGAAGCAGAGGTCCCTCTGCAGTGGTTTGGCACGCCCCCTGTTGAGTCAAAGCCTCTAGCATTCTGCAGAGAAGGATCATTGCTCTCTGTGTGGGAGCGCTGTTCTCTCTGCTGAGGTCTCCCCTACCTCCCCCCCAGTTCATGTTCTTTAGAAAGCAGCCACTTTCTGTGTAGAAAAGCCCGTCCCCTGCCAGCATTCTGCAGAGAAGGAACCTTTCTCTCTGTGAGGAAGCTGAGGTCTCCCTGCTGAGTCAGAGCCTCTCCAGTCAGCAGGAAGCATGAGCTCTGCTGATTGCGGGAGTTATAGGTCTGACCCAGCAAGGGGCATGTTGAACCTGTGTAGAGAGACCGCTGCTTCCGTACAGAGAGCAAGGGCCCTTTCCTCCAGCATACTGGCAGGGGACCGTCATGTCTACTCACGCTGTTACTATAGAAAGAAAATAAACTGTAAGACCAGTAGCGCCACAAGGGGGGACTGACGGTGGGGGCATCTCTTTGGGTCAAGTGGGAGATGGCCGGAACGTCCCAGGTTGCTAATAGCTCTTAGCAACCTGTGATGCTCTCAGTGGCGTCACAAGGGGGGGGGTGGGGGTGCGGCCTGCACACGGGTAACACCATTGGAGGGGTGACACCAAAATGACTGGCAGTCATTTTGGTGTCACCCGCTCTGAAAAGTCGGGCACTCGGCCATGGACTGAGAGCCCGACAGTTGCAGGAGAGAGAGAGAGGAGGGGACCCGGTGGCATACCTCACCCCCCGCGTGAACGTCCCCTCCTCTCCCTGCCGGCGTCCATCACCAAGATGGCCGCCAGCAGGTATCAACAAGACGGCCCGCACGTGGTGACGTCACGGCGGGGAGTCACTTTGGTGCCCTTGTGGGAAATCCGGGCCCTGAGCGTAGGGACAGTCCTGGTCTTAGGTTTTAGTTTCTGAAGAAAATCATATGAATCTGTTTTATGTTTGTTACATTCTCTAATACTTCATTTGTCAGAAGCCGCCTCTTCTCAGGGGCACAAAATCTGCAGAAAATCAATGTAAACAAACAAAAAGAAATGTTAACAAATTGCTCTGCTTGTGTAACAATCTCACTGCGCCCGATAAATAAGAACTAACAGAAGAGAATGCTGCTCCAGGCTCCCTTCAGTGCTGCTCACATGAGCATTATTATTATATAGGATTTATATAGCGCCAACAGTGTGCACAGCGCTGTACAATATAAGGAAGACATTACAATCACAATACAATTCAAGACAAGATGTTAAGGAGCAGGGGCGTAACTTGAAATCACAGGGCCCCATAGCAAAATTTTGTATGGGGCCCCGTGATTGCTAGTTATGCCACTTGCAGAGCCCACCGGAGAGTGACCCTGCAGAGACCGCCGTAGACTCTCTATAGTGGGCTCTGCAGGTTCTGAGATCTCTTACCTGTCAGCGCTGTCCGCCTCTGTGGTCCCCGGGCCCCGCCTCCTCTGCTTTCGACGGGCCCCGTCTCCTCTTACATCACTGGCCCCACCTGCTCTTAGGTCGCTGGCCAGTGATGTAAGAGGAGGCGGGGTTGCTCTTAGGCGGGCCCCGTCTCCTCCTTCTTTCCGAACACCGCTCTCATCTGCAGCAGCGGCTGGCTGTCACTGACACCGCCCAGCAGCGGCTTTGAGCTGTGTCAGTGACAGCCAGCACCCTTACATGCCATAGCGACCCAGGCCGGGCCCCCCTGTGCCCGGGCCCCAAGCCTGAGGGCTTACAATCTAAGAGGGTGGGGCCAGGCCCGGCGCTAGCGCAAGGCAAGTAAGGCGGGCGCCTTATGGCGCTGCAGGGTGAGGGCGGAATAAACAGGGCATTTTGACAAGTACTTGTACTTATCAAAATGCCCCGATGTTTGCGCTATGTTTTTTT
>NW_017307617.1:211750-221595 GCF_000935625.1 Nanorana parkeri
AGTAAAGGTACTTCGCAAACTGCCCTGTTTTTACAGGGGGTGGGGGTCGGGATCGGGGGGGGGTTGCAAAACTGCACCTTGCACACCTTGACTACAATCCTAGCACCGGCCCTGGGTGGGGCCAGTGATACATGAGGAGGTAGCTGTGTGGGGATGAATGGTTCAGTGGTTAGGTTGAGGTGGGATCGGCTTCCCTGAAGAGATGAGTCTTGAGGGATCGCCTAAAGGCAGTCAGAGTGGGAGATGGACGGACAGGTTGGGGTAGAGAGTTCCATAGGATGGGAGAGACTGTATTGAAGTCCTGGAGGCGAGCATGGGAGGAGTTGACGAGGGAGCGGGAAAGCAGGAGGTCTTTGGAAGAGCGGAGGGGACGGTTAGGCTGATACTTTGAGACAAGGTTGGAGATATAGCCGGGGGCGGAGTTGTGGACGGCTTTGAAAGTGGTTGTTGAATTTTGAAGCCGTGGCAATTGGTGATGTGATCTCTGCTGAGGCTTGCAGCTCACACTGGCCGATCCTCCTCTTCAGCCAAGACAATGTGAGCAAATAGCTTTCTTTTTTTCTGAGCAGCACCAGAGGGAGCGTGGCGGGAGCAGCACTTTCCCCAGGAAAAGGTGAGTATTTTAGTATTTTAGTAAATTCGTATTCGTTATTTCTTGGTTCCTGGCATGACTGCGCACGCAGCTTTACATTAACATTTCAGCGGAGAGCCGTCATTATTTCCCGGGCTCTCTGCATCTGACATTTCCCAGAGTAACAATTGAACATGCGAAGCAATTAAAATGATAAAAAAATTATATTTATAGTCCGAGTTTAACAGAAAAATGTCATAATTGAGAGAAGAGTCATTTGCTGCCCTCTGGGAGAGCTTGGCTGAGGTCGGGATACATCAGATACGCGGACAGGTTTCCTTGGAAATGATTATAAAGTCAGATATGAATTTCCAGAGAATTCCGCCAAAGATTCATTTATAGAGGAAAAATTGTAACGAAAAAGATGAGAAAAACCCCCCATTGTGTCTGCAAATGTATTCTAAGGTGATTGGTTGTCTGCAATCATTGGCACTTCCCTTCAGTCTTCTATCTGACCTCCGTCCTTCCCTTCAGTCTTCTATCGGACCTCCGTCCTTCCCTACAGTCTTCTATCTGACCTCCGGCCTCCCCTTCAGTCTTCTATCGGACCTCCGTCCTTCCCTACAGTCTTCTATCTGACCTCCGGCCTCCCCTTCAGTCTTCTATCGGACCTCCGTCCTTCCCTACAGTCTTCTATCTGACCTCCGGCCTCCCCTTCAGTCTTCTATCGGACCTCCGTCCTTCCCTACAGTCTTCTATCTGACCTCCGGCCTCCCCTTCAGTCTTCTATCGGACCTCCGTCCTTCCCTACAGTCTTCTATCTGACCTCCGGCCTCCCCTTCAGTCTTCTATCGGACCTCCGTCCTTCCCTACAGTCTTCTATCTGACCTCCGGCCTCCCCTTCAGTCTTCTATCGGACCTCCGTCCTTCCCTACAGTCTTCTATCTGACCTCCGGCCTCCCCTTCAGTCTTCTATCGGACCTCCGTCCTTCCCTACAGTCTTCTATCTGACCTCCGGCCTCCCCTTCAGTCTTCTATCGGACCTCCGTCCTTCCCTACAGTCTTCTATCTGACCTCCGGCCTCCCCTTCAGTCTTCTATCGGACCTCCGTCCTTCCCTACAGTCTTCTATCTGACCTCCGGCCTCCCCTTCAGTCTTCTATCGGACCTCCGTCCTTCCCTACAGTCTTCTATCTGACCTCCGGCCTCCCCTTCAGTCTTCTATCGGACCTCCGTCCTTCCCTACAGTCTTCTATCTGACCTCCGGCCTCCCCTTCAGTCTTCTATCGGACCTCCGTCCTTCCCTACAGTCTTCTATCTGACCTCCGGCCTCCCCTTCAGTCTTCTATCGGACCTCCGTCCTTCCCTACAGTCTTCTATCTGACCTCCGGCCTCCCCTTCAGTCTTCTATCGGACCTCCGTCCTTCCCTACAGTCTTCTATCTGACCTCCGGCCTCCCCTTCAGTCTTCTATCGGACCTCCGTCCTTCCCTACAGTCTTCTATCTGACCTCCGGCCTCCCCTTCAGTCTTCTATCGGACCTCCGTCCTTCCCTACAGTCTTCTATCTGACCTCCGGCCTCCCCTTCAGTCTTCTATCGGACCTCCGTCCTTCCCTACAGTCTTCTATCTGACCTCCGGCCTCCCCTTCAGTCTTCTATCGGACCTCCGTCCTTCCCTACAGTCTTCTATCTGACCTCCGGCCTCCCCTTCAGTCTTCTATCGGACCTCCGTCCTTCCCTACAGTCTTCTATCTGACCTCCGGCCTCCCCTTCAGTCTTCTATCGGACCTCCGTCCTTCCCTACAGTCTTCTATCTGACCTCCGGCCTCCCCTTCAGTCTTCTATCGGACCTCCGTCCTTCCCTACAGTCTTCTATCTGACCTCCGGCCTCCCCTTCAGTCTTCTATCGGACCTCCGTCCTTCCCTACAGTCTTCTATCTGACCTCCGGCCTCCCCTTCAGTCTTCTATCGGACCTCCGTCCTTCCCTACAGTCTTCTATCTGACCTCCGGCCTCCCCTTCAGTCTTCTATCGGACCTCCGTCCTTCCCTACAGTCTTCTATCTGACCTCCGGCCTCCCCTTCAGTCTTCTATCGGACCTCCGTCCTTCCCTACAGTCTTCTATCTGACCTCCGGCCTCCCCTTCAGTCTTCTATCTGACCTCCATCCTCCCTTCAGTCTTCTATCTTGCACAGTAGTACCGGCTGCTCTTCCTCTGATGTCACTGCACACTGGGAGCTTCTCACAATGTGCATTAGAAGCTGCAGCAAGTCAGATAGAGCTCCGCCTCCCTTCTTACCTTACTCCATGGTCCTGCGAGATCCAGCGGTCCTCTTCTCTGAGTTGAGCCCATGATGACGTTGGCGAGACAGATTGAAGACCGACAAAAAGAGCAGCTTTGAGCCCTGAGCTGCACAACCAGAACCGGCGAGGAGGAAGACAAATACTTCCAACACTTCCCGTTATTTATTACCTCTCACAGAGATCACAGGACTCCCCCTGACAATGTCTTAATGTGCTTTTCTCTCCAGAAGGATGGTGCCATCTTTATCCCGACATCACCCGGGGTCATCATCTACTTCCTGGACTGAGATGCCGGCTCAGAGATGACACAATCATGTAAATCCTGCGGAGTTCTTGGTTGTGTTCAAATGCTTCCTCCTGCCTGCAGCAGTCTGATCACTGGGGGGAGGGATGACTGAGGATATGCTTCCTCCTGCCTGCAACAGACTGATCACTGGGGGGGTGACTGAGGAAATGCTTCCTCCTGCCTGCAACAGACTGATCACTGGGGGGGTGACTGAGGAAATGCTTCCTCCTGCCTGCAACAGACTGATCACTGGGGGGGTGACTGAGGAAATGCTTCCTCCTGCCTGCAACAGACTGATCACTGGGGGGGTGACTGAGGAAATGCTTCCTCCTGCCTGCAACAGACTGATCACTGGGGGGGTGACTGAGGAAATGCTTCCTCCTGCCTGCAACAGACTGATCACTGGGGGGGTGACTGAGGAAATGCTTCCTCCTGCCTGCAACAGACTGATCACTGGGGGGGTGACTGAGGAAATGCTTCCTCCTGCCTGCAACAGACTGATCACTGGGGGGGTGACTGAGGAAATGCTTCCTCCTGCCTGCAACAGACTGATCACTGGGGGGGTGACTGAGGAAATGCTTCCTCCTGCCTGCAACAGACTGATCACTGGGGGGGTGACTGAGGAAATGCTTCCTCCTGCCTGCAACAGACTGATCACTGGGGGGGTGACTGAGGAAATGCTTCCTCCTGCCTGCAACAGACTGATCACTGGGGGGGTGACTGAGGAAATGCTTCCTCCTGCCTGCAACAGACTGATCACTGGGGGGGTGACTGAGGAAATGCTTCCTCCTGCCTGCAACAGACTGATCACTGGGGGGGTGACTGAGGAAATGCTTCCTCCTGCCTGCAACAGACTGATCACTGGGGGGGTGACTGAGGAAATGCTTCCTCCTGCCTGCAGCAGACTGCTCACTGGGGGTGGGGAGACTGAGAAAATGCTTCATCTTGCCTGCAGCAGACTGACAACATCATCTCAGCCTAGGCAAAGTCACTGACTGGAGATCAAGGACGGCTTTGTATTTATAAGAATCGAAGGATGCCGTTGCTGCACATTGCGATACATCTTCCGGCGTTGTGATTGAGCTGACGCGCTTTCCATCAGAGGTGACCCCTGCGTATGTATTTTTAGTATGTGCTCAGCGGGAGCCGTCCAGGGTCACTGTAACCCTTCCTGTATTTCTGGTCATTGCAGATTGCACTTTGTACACTTTGCGCCGCGTGTGACATCACCAACCCCGCCACCTACCTACAACCGAGATACGACGGGAATAACTAACCTGCTAACAGCAAAAGCTTCAAAGAAACTCATTCAGCCTTCCCGTTGCCTTTCCTGCTGTTCCGTGGCCCCGGGCAGACACTCGCATTACTTTATACATGATCAGACCCGCTGCTCTCCCTCCCCGCGCATCTCCGAGTTCCGAAATAGAACAAAAAACAACCGAGGACTTCTACAGAAATATAACATTCTAATTATCCCAAAATATTTGTCAACCCGCAGTCCGTACATCGCAGCGGTCATCAAACACTCGCCCGGTGCTAATAAATAACACGATTCATCCGTGCCACCACTTAGCAGCCAATCAGATTGCTCTTTGTATTTTCAACTTGAAAAGTGACGGGAGGGACGTGCAGAAGAAGTGCACATAGTTCATAGGGAAGTGCGTGATGTAATAGTTTGTTATCACCGCAATTAATAAAACGGTTGCAAAGTGTTACAAGTGATCTACACCAATTATACGTTGTAGATGATGGCGCAGCAATAGGAAGAGGACCCGAAACACTTCTCAGACCAAATAAATAAACATAAACAAATGAAATAAATACATTAAAGGAGAACTATGGGGGTCAGGGTTTTCCCCATAGTTCTCCTTAGGGTAACGAGAGGACATAAACCAGCGTCCTCCCGTCACGCAAAGCTCGGTATATAGCGGGCTACAGCTCGCGGTATACTGAGAGCGCCGCAGCCGGAACGGATCCCGACATTGCTGTTGAGATCAACCTAGAGGCAGAGCCAGCTGTACCCTTCCCCTCCCCCGTCCGTTCCGCAAGCCAGCGCTGGAGGATCGGACAAGGGGAGGAGGGGAATCCCTGCAGGGAGCTGTGAGTGACAGTCACGGCTCTCTGCAGGGATAGATCGGAAAGTGAGCGAGCGCCGGTATGTGTTCCCTCACCTCCCGATCTATTGAGCCGACGTGTGACAGTTTCATTGTCGCAGGTCGGCTAGAACTATGAGGCTGAGTGATTTTCACTCGCCTCATAGTTCTCCTTTAGACCCCGTTCACACGTAGCGACATACCTTTGCAGCGGCCGGGATAGCGCGACTTTCGGGGCGACGTTCCAGAGACGTTCCAGGGACGGTAGCGCGACCTTCTCTGTCGGGCTCCATAAAAAAAAAAAGCAAAATCGCGCAAAATCCGCCGAAAAGAGGGTCCGGTAGAAGCGACTTGCGACCGCGACGATCGACGCGCGGCATGGAGCTAAGACAGCTCCTTTGAATAGCATAGGCCGGCGACTTCTCGCGATATCGCGCGGCAAAAATGCGCGATATCGCGGCGGAAATCGCGCGATAAGTCGCTACATGTGAACGGGGCCGTAGGCCCCATTCACACTGAGCGATTTATCGAGCGACTTTTGCAGCGATATCGCTCTATGCAGCTTCTCCAATCCATTTCAATGGAGCTGTTCACATCTCGCCGCTCAATATCGCTGGTAGCTCGTCGCTCCTACATGACTCTTTTTTCGAGCGATTTCGAGCGATATTGCTCCTGATTGCATACAGCCCAATAGGAAAAGTCGCACGACAAGTCACTCAATATCGCTCGTCGCGCAATATCGCTCAAAATCGCGCGATTTTCATGTCGCTCGGTGTGAATGGGGCCTAAATCATATAAATAAATAAATAATATAAATGCATCATATAAATACATAAACAAATCATATGAATACATCAATAAATAATACAAATAAATCATATAAATACCTAAGTAAATAAACTAATTAAAGTCAGTATAATCCAGGCTGGCATCTGAAATTTTGCAACACATACACTCCATATAGTGTTCATTTTTTTCAGACTTAACCACTTCAAGACCAGGTGTTACACCCCCTTCCTGTCCCGGCCATTTTTCCGTAATCTGCGCTGAGGTACTTTGACTGACGTTTATTACGTCATGCAACGCAGTACTGAAATGAATTTTATACCATTTTTTGGGGACAGATAGAGCTTTCTTTTGGTGGTATTTAATCACCACTACGGGTTTTTATTTTTTTACTATATTTCGGGAAAATTCCTGAAAATTTTGAAAACTTTTTTTTTTTTTTACATTATGTTAGGAAACAATTATTATTACCTAATTATTTTGGTAAAATATAAAAGTCGGGGTCACGGCGGGTAAATAGACACCAAACATGTCATGCTTAAAAATTGTGCGCACTCGCGAAATCGCAGAAAACTACCATATCCAAAATTGGCCATAGGAGACGCTTTAAAAGCTTTTACAGCTCATAAGTTTAGTGTTATCAGTGATTGATGGCCCTAGACTTATTGCTCTCACTGCGACGTTCACTGCGATATGTAACATGTGCGGCGTAATGGGCGCAATCGTCGTTTTCGCAGGCATGCGCCCCTGACGCATGTTTGCATGCGTGTATGTATGGGGGGGACTTTAAAAAAGAAATTGTTTTTTTAATTCTTTTTTATGTGTAACTTTAATTTTTTGGGGGGAAACTTTAAATTTTTTTTCCTATTTTTTTTTTTTTCATCAGCTTCTCTGCAGCATCTGAAGCTGGAGAGTGACACAAGAATGCGGAAGTCATGTAATATACATCACTTCCGCATTCTGACAGCGGAGAGGGGACCGGAGGGAGGTCGTGTACCGACCTCCCTCTGATCCCCTGTACATCACGGACATCGACATCACCAGACTCCTCCCCCCTTCCCTTCGTTAGCCGACGGAGCCACTCGGGAAGGGGGGAGGAGCCCGGTGACGTCGATGTCCGTGACGTCACCGGATCTCCGACGGGACTCCCGGAAGCCGGCGGAGAGGCGAGTATTTTCATTAGCGATCAAAAAAATTTTCAGCGATCAAAAAGATTAACGATTAATCAAGAAATGAATCGTTAATTTGCACAGCCCTAGTTAATAAGAAACAAAATCTTGATCCTTGGGTTTAATCTACTCAGAATCAAGGTGTTCCGTTTCCTTCCCACCATCAAAAAAACATCCCTTGTGGTTGTGCCGTCTAAAGAGTCTCACCATCACCTTAGCCAGAGCCCCGAAGAAGGGAGAGTTTGTTTGACCCCAAAAGGCATCGGCTGCTTTGTGTTTTGCTGCTGAAATCCAATTTGTATCATTAATGGATTTCGGACTCTCGTTATTTGTTTGGCGCTCTTATTAGACTGTACGCCTTGTACACCCTGTACGCCCTGCCTAACAAGGCGCCATCGATGGCTGGAATTGACTTAGCAATCAATATAGCATGAAGCTCAACAAAGGACCAGGAATTGAACGAATTTCAGCTGAAGTGTTCGAAGTCGTCCCCGCGCTGTCAGCACAGATGTTGCCTCTAGACGTGTGCCATTCATTTCGTTCCGAATCAAAATTGGGATGAGTTTTCCAAAATTCGGACATTTGGATAACATCCGCATCTCCGAATCCCAATGCGTCCGAATCCAAATGACCGTTTCCGAATTTCGGATCCCGTCCGAATTTCGTTCAAAAACAAAACTGAATAGGACATGTGACTTTTCTAGCCAATCAGATGTGTTTTTCGGATTAATGCACCCAAATGGGTCTGAACACAAATTTTTGTTACGGCAACTTGGAAGCCATATACTGTATATACATATAATACTACAAGACCCGAATGGCATTTGGGATCCATAGTTACATAGTTACATAGAATTTGAGGTTGAATAAAGACACAGGTCCATCAAGTTCAACCTATTGCGTGTATGTTTTGGATTCTGCATGTGTATTATATGGTACTAGTCCCCGTGTGATCTTATTTTTTAAGGGTACCTGTACCTCTGTATGTTACGGTCTCCAAATGCATTTTGAATGATTCAATACTCTCAGCTGATAACACTGCTTGTGGCAGAAAGCTCCAGACCCTAACCGCTCCAACTGAAAAGAATCCCTTACGCCCCTTGTGGTTAAATCGTTTCTCCACCAATTTTAGGTGGTGGCCTCTATTCTGTCTTTGATCCGAATTTCCGAATTGCATTGGGGAGCTCCCGCATGCCATTTGGGTCTGGGAGCCTCAGCTTTAGTAATATATGTATATGACTCCAAGGCCTGAATGGCATTCGGTTGCAACGAATATTCGTAAACTCATCCGAAAGAAAGGAAATTCGGATTTCATCCGAATCGGAAACCCAAACCGAATTGAATTTCGGATCTGAATCCAGAATTTCGAAATATCCGAACCGAACCAAATGTTTCCGCAGCTTACATGTCTAGTTGCTTCCTCTCTTTAGCAGTACCTGGGATACCAGAACATTTCTCACTGACTGGATGCAGGGCATCCTAGTAAAAGTCCCAAAGAAGGGAGACCGCACTGTGTGTGGCAACTGACGCGGCGCTATGCTTTTGTGTATCACTCTGTGCAAGTAATGTGCAAGGTGATCCTAAATCGGATCCAGGAGAAGATTGATGTTACTCTCCGAAAGCAGCAAGACAGTTTTCGTGCTGGAAGATCTTGTGTGGATCACACTGCCATGCTCCGTATCATTCTGGAGCAAATTAACGTCCTGGGGGACAGACCCAGAGGCTCCTGGCGGCAAAGCCTATATGATGATATCAAAGCTGTTGACATGAACCTGACCTGGCTGCAGGTCAGATCAATAGCTGGGAACCGTCAATAGTGGATGTCTTTCATTGCGGCCCAATGCTCCTCAATGGAGCAGCGTATATAACTAACTAACCTGTAAGGGGGAGAAATGGAGAAGTGGAAACTCTCAGACCAGACTTTTCTGAAGAAGGGTTCCATCAGCAGCCAAAACGCATTAAAACAACGTCTATGATTGGCTTTAAAGGAGAACTATGAGGCGCGTGATTTTCACTCAACCTCATAGTTCGAGCCGACGTGTGACAATGAAACTGTCACAGGTCGGCTCAGTAGATCTGGAAGTGAGCGAACATATACCGTCGCTCGCACACTTCTCGATCCTGTTCCTGCAGAAAGTGGTGACTGTCACTCATGGTCTCCCTGCAGGGATTCCCCCCCTCTCCGATCCTCCAGCGCTGAGTGGCGGAACGGACGGGGGAGGGGGCGGGTACAGCTGGCTCTGCCTCTAGATAGGCAGAGCCAGTTGTCAATCACGCAGCTGGGTGGATCTCTACAGTAATGTCGGGATCCGTCCCGGCTGCGGCGTCTCAGTATAACGCGAGCTGTAGCTCCCTATATACTGAGCTTTAGTGTCACGGGAGGACGCTAGTTTATGTCCTCCTGTGACCCTGAGGAGAACTATGAGGAAAACCACTTACCCCATAGTTCTCCTTTAAATAAGTTTAAAGCATCAAACTTGAGTCGGGTTGCCAACAGGATGGATTAGTGGTGCAGGAAGAGCCCCAACTTTGAGAATGATCACTGTGATGACCATCTACATGAAATATGCAAAAAAAATCATTATTTTAAATTGTAAGTATAATTTGAATAAATATGTGTGTGTGTGTGGGGGGGGGG
>NW_017307617.1:221605-236720 GCF_000935625.1 Nanorana parkeri
TTATGACTCAACAAGAGGAAATCTGCATTTTCATTGCAGATAATATTTTCCATGCAATCCCAAAGCACTGGGACAGAGCCAATTCCTGCTACCGAGGATGCACCAAAACTAGACCGAAGGGGCAGCAGCTGCTTAATTGGCCCTGACAATGGATTTGGCACTGTTTCTGAATATGGTGAGGACTGTGGAGGTGACTGCAGAGTGATGCTGGAGAACAATGATCATTTGTGAACCAGAGAAGAAGGAGGAACATTGCTCTGATTGAGATTAATAGGTAGTGTAAGTGATTGCTACAATACAGTTACTTTGTTTTTATAATATGATTCATTTTGTGGAGGTGACTACTGGATGCTACTAGGAGGGGGATGAGGAGACATGAAAAGACATGAAAAGAAACATTGTTTGACATGTTTTGGTAGAACAGCGACTGTGAAGGGAAGGTGCTCTAACTAGGCAATACTCTAGATGTGGTGCCTCCAAACTTTTCAGTACAAGGGCCACACCGTATATTTTACAACAAAAAATAAATCAATTTTATTAACCAATGAGAATGAAATGCATAAGTCCCCCCCCCCCCCCCCCCCCACCCAACACCCCCCCCTGCCAGCCCCGCCATGCAGCCCCCCCCCCCCCCCCCTACACACACATCGAAGAGTGCCCAGCAGAGTCCCCTTTTACATCCATGTTTCCACAACAGAGTCGGGGGGCACTCTGTTTACCCAGCAGAGTCCCCCTTACACCCATGTGTTCACAACAGAGTCCCCCTTTACATCCATGTTTGCCCAGCAGAGTCCCTCCTTACATCTAGTAGTGCCCAGTAGTGTCCCCACACATCCAGGGGTGCCCAACAGAGTTTTCCCTTACCTTTCAGGTGGCAGAGCAGCAGGTTGGAGGTGTGAGGCAGAGTATGTCTGGACAGAGGAGGTCTGGTCCTCCTGTACCAGCTGGGGCAGGGCAATTACATCATTGGTTGCTAGGATGCTGGTGGCCCTACCAACAACCATGGACAAGGGGGGTAGACATTTGTGCTGGGGGCTAGGGGGGGGTCACGGCTGTCAGGCAGGGCATGCACCAGTCTCCATATTTTTTTACCTAGTCCTGTGTATCCACTGCCAGACACCCGGGATTGCTGTGGGTCGAGTGTGGCGCGCGGGCCGTAGTTTGGAGACCCCAGCAATAGGAAAAGGGTGTACTGATATATTTATTGCTACATTTATTTTTGTGGTCATTTTTTAGTGGGGAATTCTTGTTTTTTTTGTAATATGCGATATAACCAGGTGGGTGTAATATGGAACATGGTCAGAAAAGTAAAATTAGCTTCTAAAGTACCCTGAGCTGCAAATGTCCAGCATCATGGTCCCGGCTAACGAGCGGTCTTTCTGGCTCACAGACAGATTAAGGACAATTAAAAAGATGCTTTTGTAACCATCAGGATCCATTTTAAGCCCATTGCACCCGTAAAGAACACCAAAAACCACCCTAATCCTGCCCACTGACTTTAATGTATTTTGTTAAAATGGAGAAATTTCACAGCAGTCTCCTGATTTTCACCAAACTTTCTGGAAAATGAGAACTCTGATTTATAAATCTTTCACTCACCGTATAGCTGGGAGAATGCTGTTTGCATGGCACTACCACCACTAGATGGAGCTGAGTGGTATAGGAATTTCCAATGCTTCTGAGCACATCTAGCAGTGGTAGTTTCATGCAAACAGCATTCACGCAGCTATACGATGGATAAAAGATTTCTAAATAAGCTCCTAAGAAATTTCAGGGAACTGCCGCCACTGTCTGGTGGCAGTAGTGCCGCTCGGATGGCAAGTTATATGCTGTGGGAAAGATTTATAAATGAGCCCCTCAGTGCCTCTCATCTCTAGTTCTAGTGTTATGTAGTAATATCAGAGGCTTCTATTCCCTCCATAAGAGATTTGCATTATACATTTACTGACACCGCAGGCCACCAGTATACAGCACCATAATCAGCCAATAAAGCCCACCCACCGAGGCATCCCTACAGTTAGATCTCTCAAACACATTCATTCATGAGCTCTTCCCTCCCGCCAAATCTGCTATAAACAATGACTTGATGAGGGTCGGGAAAGACGGAGAGATAAAACAGTCCTGTTAAGCTCGCAGCGCCGCCATTGCCGACATCTGACAGGTATCTCCAGGAATTCATACTCCAATTGCTGGAAGGACTGGACTGGCAGAGATTACTGGCACAATGCAGGAGCTGTTGGCAGTGCCCGTTGGCACAATGCTGCCCATATGAAATCCACTAACTGGCTGAATGGCATCCCAGACAGTAGTGACGCAGCATACCTACCCAGTGCTCACAATCGCAGTGCAAGGGGAGAGAGGATAGCCCTCTTGGTGTAGGATAACAAATCCTATATGGATAGTAAAATTGATTTTGGAGATGGGAGAAAGAAACAATATAGCTATCATTAAAGAGACCCTGTCACCAGACAATTCATTTCAACAAAAATCTTCCAGTAGGATTAAATGTGAATTTAATGTAATTTTTAAATGTTATTTACCTGAAGACCTGTGGATACCCAACCCATAAAAGATGTCATGAAATGGTCTTTCTCTCTCTCTCAACACAGGTGTCCTGGAGGTGTACAAGGGTTCACTGGAGGTCATGGAGGTGCACAGGGACACTGAGACACACAGAGAAGCAATGGAGGCAGACACAATGACACAATGGGGCATCGATAAGATTTAGCAGCCAGGCATAGCAAAGCATTGCTCAAACTCTTCACTATTTAACGCCTGCACTATAGGAAAGCTGTTTCCTCACTGGCCGCAGTGTCAGCACTCCGGGTTAGGCACAGCAGTGCTGGGGTTGTGCACTGAAAAGGAGGCCTGGTGCTAGATCCCAGGGGAGGTGAGTGTTACAAAAGCCAGCACCATAAACACATGGGCTGACCAGTTTGGTGTGGAGGATCTTAAGTGTCCTCCACAGATCTCAATACCTTTGGGATGAATTAGAACGCCAATTGTGAGCCAGATCTTCTCATCCAACATCAGTACCTGACCTCACAAATGGGCACAAATTCTCACAGACACCCTCCGAAAACTTGTGGAAAGCCTTCCCAGAGGAGTGGAGGTGGGTATATCCATGAGGAGGGGTCGACTCCATATTAATGGCCATGGGCAGGGGGGAACTCCATATAATGGCCATGGAGAGAGGGCAACTCCATATTAATGACCATGGGTAAGGGGTCAACTCCAAATAATGACCATGGGGAGGGGTAACTCCATAGTAATAGCCATGGGCAAGGAGTCCACTACACATAATGGCAATGGGGAGGGGGGTAACTTTATATAATGGCCATAGTGAGGGGGAAAACTACATATTAATGGCCATGGGCAGGGGACAACTCCATATAATGGCCATGGGCAAGAGGTCTACTCCATACAATGACAATGGGGAGGGGGCAAGTCCATATAATGGCCATGGGGAGGGGGTAACTTAATATAATGGCAATGGGGAGGGGTAAAACTACATATTAATGGTCATGGGTAGGGGACAACTCCAAATAATGGCCATGGGCAAAAGATCAAATCCATATAATGACAATGGGGAGGGGGTAACTTCATATAATGGCCATGGCGAGGGGGAAAACTACATATTAATGGCCATGGGCATGGGAAAACTGCATATAATGGCCGTGGGCAAGAGATCAACTCCATATAATGACAATGGAGAGGGGGCAAGTCCAAATAATGGCTATGGGGAGGGGGTAACTTCATATAATGGCCATAGGGAGGGGGTACGTTCATATATAATGCCATGGGGAGGGGGAAAACTGCATATTAATGGCCATGGGCAGGGGTCAACTCCCTATAAGGGCCATGGGCAGCAAGAGGTCAACTCCATATAATGGCAATGGGGAGGGGGCAAGTCCATAAAATGGCCATGGGGAGAGGACAACTTCATAAAATGGCCATGGGCAAGAGGTCAACTCCATACAATGGCAGTAAGGAGGGGGCAAGTTCATATAATGGCCATGGGGAGGGAGTCACTCCATATTAATGGCCATGGGGAGGGAGTCACTCCATATTAATGGCCATGGGGAGGGAGTCACTCCATATTAATGGCCATGGGGAGGGAGTCACTCCATATTAATGGCCATGGGGAGGGAGTCACTCCATATTAATGGCCATGGGGAGGGAGTCACTCCATATTAATGACCATTGTTTTAGAATGCTCATAGAGGTGTGATGATCAAAAGTCCACAAACGTTTCACCATACAATGCAGCTAAAGTAGGCAGCAGATGGAGAAAAGGACGGGCAGCTCTGAGGCCGGATGTTCACTTAGATAAATGCTTTTTGTTCTCCCATTTTGGTCATTTGCTGAGTTCAGCTGAAGAACTTCATTGAGCAAAAAAAGAACCAAACAAATCTAGAAAAAAAGCATTTAAGGCTTCTATTTCTTTATCTTCCTCTATGGGCTTGTTAACTACAAATTGTCAGCTCTGAGCTAACTCAGTTACAGCGGTCATTCTGCCGTCTTATGCCTGTTAAACACATAACTCAACTATCGCCTGCAAGCTACAAGCTTCAAGAGCCGAAATACCTCTGTGAAAGGCGTTGTTAACACAGACAAGCGCTTTCAAAAAGAACTCCAATCTTTTTAGAGAAAAAAAGTATTTTCCAGCAGAAATAATGGTCTCTGGCCTCCTGTACAATCATTTCTTCACACTGGCTGGACTGGATTAGGAACATATTGGTGAGTAAAACTTTTTATATATGAATATGAAAGTTTATTTGGTGCTGTTTGCATGAAAGAAGTTATTTTAAAAATACTTGTTACATGTTGACGAACATCTACGAAAGGACCAGCATTCCTTTTATTAAAGTGACACCAAACTCTGGAGTTAAATCTTAAAGGAGAACTATGAGGGGGGAGAGGGGGTGCTTTTCACTCACCTCATAGTTCTAGCCGACCTGTGACAATGAGACTGTCAGAGGTCGGCTCAGTAGATCGGGAGGTGAGCGAACATATACCGGCGTTCGCTCACCTCTCGATCCTGTCACGGCACTCTGCCGTGACAGGGGAGGGGCTGGATTCCCCTCTCCCCGCTCCGATCCGCCAGCGCTGACTGGCGGAACGGACGGGGGAGGGGGCGGGTACAGCTGGCTGTGCCTCTAGATAGGCAGAGCCAGCTGTCACTCACGCAGCTGGGCGGATCTTGACATCGATGTCGGGATCCGCTCCGGCTGCGGCGGTCTCAGTATACCGCGAGCTGTAGCTCCCTATATACTGAGCCCAGGGTGACGGGAGGACGCTAGTTTGTGTCCTCCCGTTACCCTTAGGAGAACTATGGGGGAAACCCCTGACCCCATAGTTCTCCTTTAAAAATACATTCAAGTATCTTTAGCTATTACCAACAATGTATCTTATTTGTGTATCACTCGGCTGTAGATTCTCCAATCATCTCTGAATTGGTGCCGACACTGTCCTTCCTTCTGGAGGGGGGTTACTTTTGTTCCCCATGGTCCCTGTGTGTTGTAAAGTAGTCATCGCTCCAAGTTCCCCCCCGGGGTTGGACTACAATCTCAATACAAATCAGTAAACTAAACATGAGATTGTAGTCCATCCCGGGGGGCGGAGCTTGGAGCGATGACTACTTTACAACACACACAGGGACCATGGGGGACAGAAGGAAGGACAGTGTCAGCACCAATTCAGAGATGATTGGAGGATCATCTCCGAATATTGAAGTGCAACAGAAAACAACACATTGCTAAACAATTCTTTAGTCACCCTATAACGTGGCAGGATCACCAGGGATTATGTTAATTAAAGCTGCAGATTGTAACCTTTTTTATATTATATTTATTATCAATAAAAATATTGAAAAAGACTTTTAAAATGACATGTTAAAGAGTATATGAGATTTTAGTGGTTTGGGTTTACGTCTACTTTAATAGTGCGCAGTGCCAGCTACGTATGCCCCTTCCAGAACCCCCCGACGGGGGCGTGTGTGCCGCTGCCGAGCAATGCCGCCCATCTTCCACCATTTCCTTATTAGCCGTCTCACTCCGTTCATCTGCTGCCGGTCCAGTCACGCACTCAGTGACGGCTTCAGCCATAAAAAGATCCATTTCAGCCATTTTCCTGTTGTTGTTCATTTCTTTCCTTCGTCGCCATCTGCATTAGCTTAGCGGGACCTCGGGCAGTAACACAGTTAAAGATAAGAACGCAGGAGGGCGTTATCAAGGAGCGGAATGCACGGACATGTGCGTGTTGACTTCCCATCTGTCCGGTGATTGAGCCAGGCCGGCTCCTACCAGCTGCCAGTCTATCTTCCATGCCCCGATTGCCGTGCCAGCCTCGTGGCGGGAGCGTCAATCAATCACTGGCATTCCTCTGTGGGCCTCCGCGCCATTGTGAACGCCAAGGCCCGGGAAAACAAAAAGAAGAGAGAGAAAAGCGTATTTATTTATTTATCACCCCCCCCCCCGTACGCTGCATGACCTTGGAGGACAATGGCAGCTCTATGCCAACCACTTTCCGCATTCCTTCTCTCTCCACCACGGAGGGCGGCTTTGTTGTATGTCGTACCTGCTGGTCGCCCGTAAGCAGCGACCTTTGCGGTGACAACTCGGTTTATGGTGTAATTAAAAGCGCACGATGGCACCGGCAAAAATAAGTGGTATGTGGCGGTGGCGGCGGCCCATTCCTATCCAATGCGTTGCTGTTTCCTGAAATGCCTTTAGGCCCTGGAAGGAAAGTAAAGGGTTAAATCCACACGAGATAACATGCGTTTCCATCACAGCGATCATTATCTTCGTTTATGCCCACCGCCGCCGCCACTCGCTGAAATTGCAAACTGTCAGTTAAAGTGGACCCGTCAGGACCTTTACTACACACTGCTAAATTCCTGACATGTCACAAGACTGGGTCAGAGGAGCTCCTCCTGTCATCATTATAAAGAAATGATTTGGCTCTAGTCCAATCACTTGCCTAGGCTGAGATGAAGTCGTCAGTCTGCTGCAGGCAGGAGGAAGCATTTCCTCAGTCTCCCCTCCCCCAGTGATCAGTCTGCTGCAAGCAGGAGGAAGCATTTCCTCAGTCTCCCCTCCCCCAGTGATCAGTCTGCTGCAGGCAGGAGGAAGCATTTCCTCAGTCTCCCCTCCTCCAGTGATCAGTCTGCTGCGGGCAGGAGGAAGCATTTCCTCAGTCTCCCCTCCCCAGTGATCAGTCTGCTGCAGGCAGGAGGAAGCATTTTCTCAGTCTCCCCTCCCCCAGTGATCAGTCTGCTGCAAGCAGGAGGAAGCATTTCCCCAGTCTCCCCTCCCCCAGTGATCAGATTGCAACATTGCAACTTTGAGGTTGCAGCCTCCTCCTTCTTGTTCTAAGTCATTGAGTAAGATATACACTCTATATACTGTATCTTATGACAACTGTCCTTCAGATGACACCACCCTTGCTATAATTGTCCTTTAATCAATCACCCCGCCCCTCCTCTGTCCACTTGTAGTCTCCACCCCAGAGGGCGCATTCAACAAGGTGACACTCCCCTCCCCCAGTGATCAGTCTGCTGCAAGCAGGAGGAAGCATTTCCTCAGTCTCCCCTCCCCCAGTGATCAGTCTGCTGCAGGCAGGAGGAAGCATTTCCTCAGTCTCCCCTCCTCCAGTGATCAGTCTGCTGCGGGCAGGAGGAAGCATTTCCCCAGTCTCCCCTCCCCAGTGATCAGTCTGCTGCAGGCAGGAGGAAGCATTTTCTCAGTCTCCCCTCCCCCAGTGATCAGTCTGCTGCAAGCAGGAGGAAGCATTTCCCCAGTCTCCCCTCCCCCAGTGATCAGATTGCAACATTGCAACTTTGAGGTTGCAGCCTCCTCCTTCTTGTTCTAAGTCATTGAGTAAGATATACACTCTATATACTGTATCTTATGACAACTGTCCTTCAGATGACACCACCCTTGCTATAATTGTCCTTTAATCAATCACCCCGCCCCTCCTCTGTCCACTTGTAGTCTCCACCCCAGAGGGCGCATTCAACAAGGTGACAACACAGGAGCACAATTGGGAGACAGTTGTCACCCTATAACAGGAAGTTCCTAAACAAGGCGGGATCAGCGGAGACTATTTTAAGGAAAGCTGCAGATTAAAAGCAACTTTTGTAATAACTGTCACATTATAACGCTGACAGGACATACAATGTATCCGCTTAGATCTTCCTTAATGTTAACTGTTGCAGGCCGGTTCACTTTAATGCATTTGTTAAAACGCATCCATTGTTAATGCACCGCAGTGTGAACGGGCTGTTGATAAGGGTGGCCGCGGTGGGGCCACAATATCTTGAGGGCCAGGAGCAGTTGTCCGCTCTGTAATTACTCACGTTCTGTACGGCATGCTGTGCTACATATATTAATGTACATTCCTCATATACGGAGATCTGCGGGTGAATCTTTTATACGCCGCGGTGATTGCGTGTCACCTCCTCGGGTAATTCTGTCTGAAACCTCGCTGTATTATTAAACATCTTCTGCCGATACCGATCCTTACACGTCAGTCTCATGCGAGAGCAGCGTTAGATGATGGGGGAGCGGCATCCATGCGAGGGGCCGAAAACGCTGCACGAAATGACCGATTCCCATCCAATCATACAACCGTATTCATTTATCTGAGTTAGTTTCAAAGCTGAGCTTCAGACACAAGAACTCTCATTTAACTGTACTCCTGTAATAGACCCCTAATGTCACTTTAAAGAGTACCTGTCACCACGAATGGGCCATCACATAGGGGGGGAACTAATCACCTGCACGGGCCTTTAAAGGAGAACTATGAGGCGAGTGAAAATCACCCAACCTCATAGTTCGAGCCGACGTGTGACAATGAGACTGTCACAGGTCGGCTCAATAGATTGGGGAGTGAACACATACCGTCGCTCGCTCACTTCTCGAACCTGTCCCTGCAGAAAGCGGTGACTGTCACTCACGGCTCCCTGCAGGGATCCCCTCCCTGCTCCGATCCTCCAGCAGTGACTGGTGGAACGGACGGGGGAGGGGGCGGGTACAGCTGGCTCTGCCTCTAGATGGGCAGAGCCAGCTGTCACTCACGCAGCTGGGCGGATCTCGACAGTAATGTCAGGATCCGTCCCGGCTGCGGCGTCTCAGTATACCGCGAGCTGTAGCTCCCTATGTACTGAGCTTAGGGTGACGGGAGGACGCTAGTTTGTGTCCTCCCGTTAACCTGAGGAGAACTATGGGGGAAAAACACTTACCACATAGTTCTCCTTTAAGACATTGCCTATAGACAATTTGTGGACCGTATTTTGTCGCCGTTTCAGTTTTTAAGCTTGGCATGTTGGGTATTTATTTACTCGCCATAACCTCATCTTTTATAGTTTACAAAAAAAAGAAGGGCATTATATTGTGATTTTGTGCACTTAGATTAATTTACGAAATTTTTACTCAAATTTTGGGTTTGCAGCTGCTGCCATATTATGCTGCAGGGTCTGTGCTTTCAGGAAATATAGAATTCTGGGGACGGGGGAGGGGGGTCCTAATTTTCAGTCCTAAAATGTGGATTATAATGTGTGTGTAATACAAAAACGCCTTGGCGGTGAAAGGGATAAACGCTAAAAACTTGGGATGCACCGATACCGGTACTAGTACCCGCCCAAATGCTTCTGATGCTTATACCGATACCAGAACTTCCGTTATCAGGAAGCCGAACGGCAAGTCATTACACGCCGCCCGTCTTCCTGTTTGGAACCACTTGGTGACGAGGGAACATGGAGCTGGCTTCCTGGCCAATCCTAATTGGTTGGGAAGTTGGCCAATCAGGAAGCTGGGTAGCGAGTCATTACCCCCCCCAGCTCCCTCGTCAACTGCTGATGAGAAAGCATGGTGCCGGTTTCCCGGCCAATAAGGAAGCCAGGCGGCATGTAATAACTCTCCGCCCAGCTTCCTGATTGGTCGGGAAGCTGGCCAACCAGGAAGCAGGGTGGCGAGTCATTAGCCACCCCCTGTTTCCTGATTGGCTAGAAAGCCGGCTCCATGTTTCCTTGTCACCTGGTGACGAGGGAGCATGGAGCCAGCTTCCCGGCCAATCAGGAAGCTGGGGGTCAAGTCATTACACGCCGCCCGGCTTCCTTAATGGGACTTCTGGTATCCGTATTCGATATGAGTAGTCTGTACTCATACCGAAAAACTGGTATCGGTGCATCCCTACTAAAGACCACCATAAAATGCACTCAACTAACTTGTGTTCCCCATGGTCCCTCTATGTGTTGTAAAGTAGTCACCGCTCCAATCTCGCTCCTGGGATGGACTACAATCTAATGTTTAGTTTACTAATTTGTATTGAGATTGTAGTCCATCCCGGGGGGGGGAAGGGAGGAGCTTGGAGCGGTGACTACTTTACAACACACACCGGGACCATGGGGAACAGACGTAGCCCCCCCTCCAGAAGGAAGGACAGTGTCAGAGATGATTGGAGGATCTACAGCCGAGTTATACACAAATATGATACATTGTTGCTCAGAGTTCGGGGACTTGAATGGATTTTTAAGATTTATCTCCGGAGATGAATCACAAGTGAATCGGGAAGATCTGTGGCCTGCATTGGGGGTCAACGCACTATTGGGCGATCTCGGAGTGTCTGATAACGCGTCGCATGAGATAACGTTGAAACCCTTTTCCGATCTGTAGACGATTTTCCGTGGATTCCATGGGAACATTTACAAAGGAAAAAAACAAATAAGAAAGCGGCCGACGTGCGACCCTGTCAAACAAAATCAAGTCTCTCATTTATTTAAATCCAGACAGTTTTTCCCGTGTTTATGGCGTTTTTCTCCTGCGCGCGGCACCATCCAGCAAGGACGTTCCCTCATTGGAGTTGCAAATCGAGGAGCAGAAGAAGAAAAAAAGGTTCCCGTGGCTTTCTGATTTCATATTATTATTAATTCCATTCCGCCGCTTGCAAGGCATTGAAGAACAATGCAGAGTCAGTGACAACGTAATGAACGATGAATGCAAATTGAATCCACACCATCCCCCACCCCCCGCGTGAAATATACATAAGTGCAGTGCGGCCACTAAGAATAAAAGGAATAGAGCAGAGAATAAAGACCTTCAATGACACACCGCCCTCAACCCATAAATGCATACTAGATATATACAGTATATACTGTACACAATTATATACAATGACTTCATATAAAAAGATTTTTTTTTTTTTTTAAGAATAATGTTATAATTATAACATTTTCTGCCCATTTTCAAAATTATACCTCATTTCCATGTTATGGCTTTATTGTATCCTTCCTCCGCCGTTCACTTTTCTTGTGCTCAATTGAAGCGAAACCCAACCGCTAAAATATCACAGAAGCTTTTAATGCCATTTGGGGAAATATCTCATTTATTTCAATCTGCAGCTGTCGTTCAATGTCGGCTGGTGATCCAATATTTAATATTTAGGGTAGGGATGTCCCGATACCGATACTAGTATCGGTATCGGGGGCCGATACCAGGCATTTTCATGAGTACTTGCACTAGTGAAAATGCCCCGATTCTTAAAGGAGAACTATGGGGTCAGGGCTTTTCCCCATAGTTCTCCTCAGGGTAACGGGAGAAAATGCAGGCCCTTTAAATTTTCAAACAGCAGCGGCCCTCCGAGTCCCCACGCCTGCTGGGGACCTCGGCCGCCTGCTGGGGGTCCATGGCAGTGCCTGTCCGGTTCTTCATCGCCTCCTCCTGCTTCCCGGTGCAGGCACAGCCATGGACAGCCCCAGGAGGGCAGAACTACCTCCCCAGGGCTATGCATGTTTGGCTGAGCCGAAGTGCAGAAGGAGTTCGCCTCAGCCGATCCAACATCTGGATCGGCTGACCCCGAAGCTCCGGCAGATCGCTCGCTGCCGTTCGCCCCCCATTCTCATAGGTGCCGAACAGTAGTAAATGGATAGCCGAATGCCGCCGCGCTGGCTCGGCTATTCTGCTCGCTATGCAAATCCGTTCCACCTCGGGGATCTCGGCTTTCGCGGTGTGAGGTAGCGTAGAACCGATCGGGTCGGTAGTGTTTTCTTGAGATGATCTCGTGGAGCCGCCGGGAGAAGGCGCCATGTTGCTCAGACCCAAAAAAACAGTCGGCGGCTTTGGGGTGAAAAAAGCATAAAAGCATACGCCGAGGGCCCGTTACGTAAGGACACCTGAGACGTCTTTTTGCGTCTGGGCATGGTGAAGGAAGCAGGGTCGCACCATGCATCTGCCTGTGGGAGTCATGCCTGCGACTGTCAGAGTCTTGCAATGCCTCATGGGACTTGTAGTTTCATCACAGCCGGAGGGCCGAACTTCCGCTATTTAGCACTCCTACAGCCAATAATAGCCCATTAAAAGATGGAATAACAAATCTAGATTTTGCTGCAATATTCACCTTCAATACAGAGATTTCCCCCCCTGCAGTAGTTATTTTCTGCCACTAGATGTCCTCACTCTGATGGACAGCATCATTCTGACCCACCTCCTCTGAGCCCAGATCATCCTGGACCTGCCCCAGCCTGTGAAAAAGATAAGCAGCGCAGGGATATAGACAACACTGCAGCTTAATGGATCAAAGCCAACGAGTCATCCCAGCGGTGACTCATCCTTTATTTGGCAGCTCAGAGGGAGGTTTCAATCAGACAAGGGGAGATGCAAAGCAGGATGCATCTGCTGTGCCCTTGGCTTAGCTAACCCTTAGTGCTCTAAGAATCCTCCTTCACATATTAAATGCTGAGAGCCCCCCCCCTTTGCTCCAGTGATGGGAAACTGCCGGTTATGCCCCAAATATTGCTCAGCAAGTGTGCACCGAAACCTGGAGTGAGAAAGTCAGGCAAGATGAAACGCGTCAGCCTTTCATCTTCTTAGGTTAATGCCCACACATGCATGCCTATAAAGCTGGAAGCCTTCCGGAACGAGCCCCCGGTGATCACGCCTGATGTCTCTGTCTCCTTTTCTAGGCCGCGGAGGAGCACGGCGGGATAATGGATGAGGAAAGCTCAGGATATTAGCACTTTACAAATGATTGTAGCATCTTCCTAAATGTCATTCCTTCTCCCGCGCCATTGTCTGTATACAATGAGCATGTTTATGCCCGCGCCTCGCTCACTGCTCATACAAAACAGGCTCATTTTTCCAGCCTGCCAAGCTGACACCTCCCTTTTGTGTCGCTTACATAAAAGGGGAGAGGCGCGGAAAGAGAGGGAGAGAGCGGAGAGACCGGGCGCGGGGGGGGGAAGAAATGAGGACGAGCGGCACAATGCGGCGAATAAGTATCACAGAACAAGGAAGTCAGAAGAAAGACACAAAGCCTGGAGACCCTGAACACACAACAGAGGTTGAGAGGAGGGAGCCGACGACAACGGCGACAAGGAGAACAATTCCCTTCAATAGCTTTCGGCTAAAAAACTTTTCTAGGCGCGTCGGCTCAATACAACAGGAGAGGTTTGAAGCGCAAAGCACTACGGCTCCTCAAGGGTCTCCCCGAGTTATCACAATGCAAAAGTAGATAGAAGAGTCATATCAAAAGTCATTTGTTATCTTTCAATCTGCAGCTTTCATTAAAATAACTGCCGTGAGGCACTTCCTGTTATAGGGTGACAATGCTCTGTCCTTGTTTCCCAATTGAGCTCCTGCGTTGTCACTTGGGATGAGATTTTTTTAAGGTTGAATGCGAATCATTATGTAAATCACAAAATCGCTACATTTTTGTTGAAAACTTTGCAGGTTGGCTGTCAGGAATAAGGAACAACCTGTAGTGAAGTGCGTAGCCTTTGTCCGTGGTCAGCTGAGTCACAAGAGCCAATAATATGAAGGAATGGGTAACCCCGCCCCCTTTTCTATAAATGGGTTGGTTCAAAGCAGCTATATTGTCAATGCGGGGTGGCGCTGGTAGGAAGAGCTGACAATTCTTTCTAGGGAGAGATACTGGGAAAGATAAACTAAAGTCGGTGCGCCAAATATTTGAGTCCGAGCCAAGGTGCAGAAGAAGCTCAACATCTGGATCGGCTGTGCCGAAGCTCCGGCGGCTCGCTCGCTGCCGTTCGTCCCTCGAAGGGGGCGTACGGCAGTGAGTGAATAGCCAAATGCCGCTGAGCCTCCGAGATAGCGAGCAGAATAGAAAAAAGTTAAATGAATGAAAACATTTTTTTGAAAAATTAGGGAAATGTAAAAAAAAAATATTTAAAAGAAATTTTTTTAAATAAATAATATATATAGATATAAAAAAGACTCACACCGAGCCGACCGCGCGCGACAGATGCCGACAAAATAAAAACAATTGGGTGGAGCTAGTGATGACCTCACCACTAGCTGCACCCAGCTGTTTCCTATTGGCCACCACCTGCCAGACCCTTCTAGCAGGTCCCTTCCAATAAATAACAACTGGGCGGAGCCGGCCGTGGCATCGCGGCCGACTTCACCCAGTTGTTATTGTTTAAGGACAGATCAGCGTCCCCAGGTCATTTGGGGACGCTGACCTGTCATTACAACCGGGCGGAGCGAGCCACGAGGTCACGACTGGCTCCGCCTAGCTGTCATTTGCGTGGAGATCGGTTGGCTTTGGCCGACCTTTCTCCACGCTTTGCCTGTCACTGTGGCTCAGCCGAGCTGAAGCATATGTATTTGGCTCGGCTGAGCCACTCGGATTTTGTGGATATTGTGGATGGCCCGTACAGCAACCCTTCGGTTCGACTGAACCAAAGGGCAGAGGCGGCCGAAGCGAGCCGAAGGATCAGCCGAAGCTACTTTAGGGAATAAGCCCCATGGATGTATTAAAGGAGAACTATGAGGGGGGGGGGTGCTTTTCACTCACCTCATAGTTGTAGCCGACCTGTGACATTGCTCGCGGTATACTGAGCTTAGGGTGACGGGAGGACGCTAGTTTGTGTCCTCCCGTTATCCTAAGGAGAACTATGGGGAAAAACACTGACCCCATAGTTCTCCTTTAATAATGACAGAGCTGCATTATTTTGTGTCTTTTATATCTTGCTGGAATTCAGCTCCCTATGTGGGACATGAACACTGCTAAAGGTCCCTTTTAGAAAGTCTAAAGACGATGTACAGTAACCTATAGCAACCAATGTCGCTCTTTTGCTGATTCTGCAACAGTAAAA
>NW_017307617.1:236920-242668 GCF_000935625.1 Nanorana parkeri
AAAGCCCCATTGAATAAGCCTGACAAATGTAGTTGAAATGCAATAAGCTGGACAAGAGCAATATCTGAGCGGAGTAATTTTTATTATCTGCAGAAATGGAGCCGCTGAGGAAGAGCGCCACTAATCTGAGCTCCCGAGCCGCGTGACAAATTGACACGCAGACGGATGGCATCTACGGACAATCCTGCTCACCCTTCTGTAAAATGACATAGTGGCTGTGTCAATAGCGGGCCGCAATAGCCAATCGAAATCAATCTTCGACGCCGCAGCAAATCAGCCGAGCAAAGCCCCAGATCCATTCCTCAAGGCGGCGGCGGAAAAGAGAGTACGGGAACAATGACGGATATATTCGGAGATGTCCCTAAGGCTGCTATCAAACGGCTGGTATCATATATATATATATATATATATTTACTGTATATGGTGCATTCAAAGAGATTAAAGTGGGGCTCTGCCTAAATGATAACCAGTAGAGGAGCCCTTAAAAGAATAGTCCACCTGTCTGACCACGTTTCATGTTACGCCCATGGGACGCACTTCAGGTTCAGGTCAGCCATGAGTTTGGCCCAGACGCAAGCTGTGGGACAGTTTGCCCAGAACCGAAACTCCATCTGTTTCCTATGGCAAGCAATGACGCTGTGTGACCCACACAGCATCATTGGTTGACTGGTGGCTGAACTGCACATCGACATTGGTTGCCGCATGGCTGAGCCACACAGCGTCATTGGTTGACTGGTGGCTGAACTGCACATCGACATTGGTTGCCGCATGGCTGAGCCACACAGCGTCATTGGTTGCCAGATGGCTGAGCCGCACAGCGTCATTGGTTGACTGGTGGCTGAACTGCACATCGACATTGGTTGCCGCATGGCTGAGCCACACAGCGTCATTGGTTGTCTGGTGGCTGAACTGCACAGCGACATTGGTTGCCGCATGGCTGAGCCACACAGCGTCATTGGTTGCCAGATGGCTGAGCCGCACAGCGTCATTGGTTGACTGGTGGCTGAACTGCACAGTGTCATTGGTTGACTGGTGGCTGAGCCGCACAGCGTCGTTGGTTGACTGGTGGCTGAACCGCACAGCTTCATTGGTTGACTGGTGGCTGAGCAGCATAGCTTCATTGGTTGACTGGTGGCTGAGCAGCATAGCTTCATTGGTTGACTGGTGGCTGAGTCACACAGCGTCATTGGTTGACTGGTGGCTGAGTCACACAGCGTCATTGGTTGACCGGTGGCTGAGCAGCAGAGCGTCATTGGTTGACTGGTGGCTGAACTGCTCAGTGTCATTGGTTGGCTGGTGGCTTACCCGCACAGTGTCATTGGTTGGCTTGTGGCTTACCCGTACAGCTTCACTATTGACTAGTGGCTGAGTTACACAGCTTAATTGGTTGACTGACTTTTGGCCGAGTCACGCAGCAGCATTGGTTGACTGGTGGCTGAGCCGCACACCGTCATTGGTTGTTATGGTGCAATCATGCTTTGAGAACCTCTGCGTCCTAGCAATCAATGACAATGGCCCAGCCACTAGTGTCCTAGCATCCAATTGTACTGTGTGGGTCGCACAGCTTCATTGGTTACAAGGACACAGGCAACCCATGGTTGGTTCTCTTGGACACTTGCCAATCCCGGATTTCTGTCTGGGTTTGGCGAACATTCAAGTGAACCAAAACCAAGCCAGCGCACTCATCACTATATACAATGAAGCATGGATACATTCCCCAGCCCCCCACCCTCAAACTGTCCCACCCCCCGAATCGTGGGGTTCTTCTCCCCTCAGGCTTCTCTTTGGTTTTGAATTCAGGTCGGCTGTGCCCGGCTCCACCTGTACAACCATGTCATCCATTCACAGGAGCTGTAAATGGAGAGAATACAGATCCCATCTGCCAACATGCAATGGGACCCATAGATCTCAATGAAGCATGAGTGCTGTGGCGTCACCTCCTTGAAGACCATTGGTTACCTTCTCCTGCCCCATAATTGAAGGTCCGGACCTCCAAACAGACCTGCGGCTGGAGGAAGAGTCTGCAGAAGCCTGAGCATTGTACCCGCAATCCACAGCAATGCTCTGTAGACTCCAAAGCCAAAAATAATCAATGTGCAGTTGTTTTATTTATTGATGTGTCGGCATTTATTCAATGAAGGTGAACCTTGCCTTTAAACTCTCCAAATATGACCGAATGGTTTTGGGGAGGGCGGCTGCAGACATGCAGACTGGCAGCTCTCCAGCCCCTCGATCTGAACGCGTACCGTGGGATTCATTAAAAACTTGCAAGCGAGTCATTGCCGAGCCCCGAGTTTGCTTAGTGAACGCGCCTGCTGTGACGAGGGATATTCTAAAGTACTAAGTGACAGTTTAAGTTGCCATTAGCGTTAGCGGCGATTGCATACACCATATAACTGCAACCGGCTCCCGCAGCGGAAATCCCAACGTAGGCGTTTACACTTGCCAAGTGTTAGAGACGCACTCCGGTCCGGACAAAATGTGAAATTAAAGCAAAACTCCGGCCAAGATTAAAATGAACAGTTCATATTAAAGCAAACACCTTCCCCCCCTCCCCCCACCCCAAAGCAGCATTTGCTACAATACTCAGCTTCGAGGCTCATTCACATAATTGCATTGTGGTAACGAGCACATTGCCGCAACATACGTGGCATCACTCCCCAACGCACTGGCCTGATATACATGTGTTGCAGTGCAATGCATGGATATGTACTAACGTGTGGTGCCATATAGAGGATTGCAATGCCTTCATGCAAAGCACATTAATGCAAGATGTATGGTGCATTATCATACATGTGCACTGCACTGGTGTGCATGGACCTTAATCCAGAGGTCCTGTCACCTTGTTACAGATATTGTAAAATAAGGCATTAGATTAATGTTTTCATGCTGAGTGCAGCACGCTCAGTAATGTGCCACTGTAACACTTCCAGGTATTCATTACCTCTCGCAGAAATCTCAGGACTCCCCCTGACAATGCCTTCATCTGCTTCTCTCTTTAAAAGGACAGCACCATCTTTGTTCAGGCACCATTCAGGGTCACCTTCCACTTCCTGGACTGAGATGCCGGCTCAGAGATGACACAGTCATGCAAATCCCGGTTTTCATTTGCAGTCCTTGGCTGTGTTCCCAAATGCCTGACACAGTCCCACCCCTGCTGCAGCCTCTCACCTTGTGACTTGTTACAGTGTTGCAGTCTGATCACTGGGGGAGGGGAGACTAAGGAAATGCTTCCTCCTGCCTGCGGCAGACTGATCACTGGGGGAGGGGAGAGTGAGGAATTGTCTCCACCTGCCTGCAGCCGACTGATGACATCATCTCAGCCTAGGCCAGCGGTTCTCAACCTGTGGGTCGGGACCCCTTCGGGGGTCGAATGACGATTTGCCAGGGGTCGCCCGGGAGTCTCCTGCTATTAGATAGCAGCTCCTGGCCGCCTGGGAGAGAAACACTTTCTCCCGAGCAGAGTAAACCTTTTTTGTCTGACATTGGGGGCCGTAGGCCGCCGTAAGTCAGAAAAAAAACAAACACCCCCTCTGATGCTGCCAATCAGCAGAGGGGGACCTGAAGTTCTCCATCAGGTCCCCACTACTGATTGACAGCAGCAGAGGGCGGGTGCAATAGCTAGTTTGCTATTGGCTATTGCAAAGTGAAATAGCCATAAGGAATCTAGCTATGCATTCTTAGGGTGTTTTTTTTTGTTTTTTTTATTCTGACGGCGTATACCAGTGGTTCTCCACCTGTGGGGTCGCTGTGTGATTTCTGCTGTGCTAGGTGAGAGTCCTCCTCAGCCCTCTCCTAGCGCAGCAGTGTCATTTCTCCCGCCAGATGTCGCTGCAGCAGCCCCGTCATTCCTAAATTTTACCGTTGGGGGTCACCACAACTTGGCAAATGTTACCGAGGGGTCCCGGCCCTAGAAAGGTTGAGAACCACTGGCCTAGGCAAAGTCAATAGAAGCGAGCTGAAGGATGGCTTTAAACTGAAGAATGGTGGACATTTTTTAGAACTTATTAGGAATTTATGAACGCAGACTTGTAAAGTTACTGAAGGGCCGAAGGGCACCTCCTGAAACAAGTCGGTCACCTGGCCTGTTGTCATCTTGGACGCGGCAGAGGTGAAATCTTTACAAACAGCGCTCAGGATTATCCCGGACAGCTCAGCTCCCAGCTGCTGTTGTCTGCATCTTGACATGACAGCGGCACTCAATCTTTTCAGGATTCACACGTTTGGCTCCCATTCCCCCGGCGGCCTGGGAATGGCCCCTGCAATAAACCTGTGCTCTTTTTATTGATATTGATGCAGTTAAGGTGTCTCGGGCCCGCGTTGAGGCGAGTCCGGCCGGCACACGCTCGTGATGAAGTACAGGAGTCGGTTTTTATCTCCGGCGTGGAGAGCTCCGAGCTTTTCATTTTTTACGACGCCTGACAAGCTAAATGGGGTTATCGGGGAGGTGGAGCGTTAAGTAATTGCTCAAATATCTGCTGGTTCCGATCAGCGGCTCCGACCGCGGCTTGTTTGGCCGGCTATGCAAATATACCGCCGCTGCCGCAATTTGTTAGCGGAAAACGGTTATTTCATGGCCACAAAATAACTTACAACCTCCGAGAAAAAGCGCCGCAGGAGACGGCGAGGGATTGAACCCTGGCCTCCCGCATGACAGGCTGGAATAAAGACGACTATACCAAACACATCGGAGTACGTGTCACCTTCCTCCACTGTTCTAGTGATCCTCACAAGGGGCGCAACATGTTGTACTGACTTCACCTAGAACATGGGTTACAGCTTTATCTGCACCTTTTAGGCAGGCCTTATGGCTAGTCCAGGGCAACTCTTTATCTGGCCGCAATGCCTGCAGTGTCTCGCACTGGCACTTATTTATGCACTATAATAGCACTTTTTGACTCACAGATGACGGAGGGTGCGGGTACCTTCGGGGCCCTATCCTGATGTTAGGGAGGAGGCTCTGTGACCTTCTTCCACCTGGGGGGGTCTCCCTTCAGGGGAGCCCCTTACTCAGTACTTGAGGGTCCTGTTTCGGCATGGGATACAAATGGATACATGCAAAGAAATGCTCGGTCCATATTTATTTAGAACATTTCTACTGGGTTTTTTCGGCCCGTCTGGATGAAGCGTGACCATAGACCCGGGATTTAAAGGACACACCATCTCTAAGAATTTTCCATCTTTCATCAGAAAGAGTATAATTTCCTATTAACAACCATAATGGAACAATTGGAACTCATTACAACAGATACAAGAAGCTGTATAAAGAGAAATCTTCTGGCTCCCCCATTCATCTATTCCGCCTTTAATAAACAGCTTTATACAACACACTCCGCGATTGCATTCACCGCGCTCACCCAGCAATCACCTTTTACGCGGAAACGCGTATACAATATGAATGTTTCCATATGTTACCTTTATGTCACGCTTTATATAAAACGTTTTGTAACGTCGTATCTCTGCACCTTATACTTATGTCACACTTTATATTAAAAAATTTGTAACGTTGTATCTTTACACCTTATACTTATGTCACACTTTAATTAGTCTTGTAACAATTTATTTGTTGCCCACACTATTTCTATTTGTTAACAGTTTCACCTTTTTGACTGTGAGCAGCTGGTATCCTTTTCAACCTTGCTTCATAGTTACGCACATATCAATAATTAGCATCAGGCACATTCACTTCATTAGACACACACTCATACAACCCATAGTCATGCAACACCCCCCCCCCCCCCCCCCACC
>NW_017307617.1:243744-245708 GCF_000935625.1 Nanorana parkeri
CCCACCCTTCAATTGATATCCAAGCTCTTGTAGCATTTCATCACCCCCAACCACGCCAACGTGTCTGAGGATCCCCACCTATTCTTTGTCCCACTCCTTTCAATTCACAGGCACCCAACTTGGTGCCCTCTAGCCTTTTTGAGAAGTTGTTGTGTCTTGCCAGGTTTGCTGCGTGTCAGCATAGGGCAGCCTTACACCCAACAAACGCAGCAACGAAGCTCATGCAGAAGTTTAAGCTGCGAGCTTTGTGCATTTTTTTGGCACGCATCTTGCTTGAGGTATTTGGGGTATCATTCATGAATAATAAGTTATAGGTTTACCTCTCTGACCTTGTTTTATGTTACTTCCATATTCAGGGTCAGACCACAAGGAAATGCTTCTCCTGCCTGCAGCAGACTGATCACTGTGGCAGGGGAGACTGAGGAAATGCTTTCTCCTGCCTGTGGTAAACAGATGACATCTTCTCAGCTTACATAAAAGGTAATTTGATCGAAGCTGAAGGGCTTTTCGATAATAAAGGTTCCGGATTAAAAAAAACCAAAAAACTATTTTGACTTGCTACAGAGTTACAATATTGCAGTCTTATTACTGGAGGAGGGGAGACTGAGAAAATGCTTCCTTCTGCCTGCAACAGAGTGGCATTCATCCACTTGTCATCCACACCAAAAAAACTCAATGTAATGTGAACTGTTATTGTTCCGGAGAACATGCACAGCTCCGCACTGACACGTTTCACTCTAGGATGGGTCCAATTGTAGATAAGTAAGCCCATCCTAGGGTGAAATGCATCAAAGCTGGGAGGTCCCTTTGCGCATGCTCTCCAGAGGAATAACATTTTCTTTAATGCTGAGGTCATAGGTCATTTTGTATCGATAATATATGGGGAGAGTGGAGGAGCTCCATTCAATGTCTGTACTTGAGTCCCCCGGACCAGAGAGCTTGGGACCGGCGACCTTCTCTTCTATTCATCCCGCACCCCATCAGATGAGGTCTTTGCAGGGCCGTATCTGCCGCAAAGCAAACAATCTGCCTCGGGCGGCAGATTCCAGGGGGGGCGGCAAAAGTGCAAGGGTCTCAATGTACCGGCCCGCAAGCCGGTACTTTGTGGCCCGCAGCCAGCTCAGAAGTCAGACCGTGTACCTGACTTGCCGGAGCAGCTACACGGTCTGCATCTCTGTCGGATTTTCAGTGAATGCTGGCCGAAAGGATTGCGAGGGATCGATTGGTAAGGTCTGCAGCAGGATCTGTGGGGGGCTTTGCCGGGTCTAAGGAGGGCTTGCAGGATCCATAGGGGGCTCTGCAGCCTGCAAAGCCCACCACAGATCCTGCAGAGACCCCCCTGAGATCCTGCGGTGTCTCAGGGGGTCTCTGCAGGATCTGTGGGGGGCTTTGCTGGGTCTCAAGGGGGGCTTTCCAGGATCTGTGGTGAGCTCTGCGAGGTCTATGGTGGGCAGAGCAGCCTGAGACCCTGCAGAGCCCACCACAGATCCTGCACAGGCCCCTGAGACTGCAGGTGGGCTCTGCAGGGTCTCAGGTGGGCTTAGCAGCCTGAGACCCCGCAGAGCCCACCACAGATCCTGTAGATAGGGTTGCCACCTGTCCAGGATTCACCCGGACTGTCCGGGTTTTGAATGTTGTGTCCGGGTTCCATGGCAGCTGAAACCCGGACACATGATGTCAGGCAGACAGGGGCAACCAAAATTAAGACAGGGGCTACTGGCCGGGCTGGCCCGCCGCTGAAAATAGTCCTGACTGTGATATTCATATATGAAAGGGTGACGCTATTTACATACGAATAAGCAGCGACTCATTCTCCCGTGCGTTGCTAGAGTGTTCGGGTTTAGCTGGAAGTAAAGGTGGCAACCCTACCTGTAGAGCCCACCACAGACCCTGCAGAGCCCACCTGAGACCACAGCCGGTTGGGGTAAATTAAGTGTGGGGGGGGGGGGGGGGCCCCCCGCCGT
>NW_017307617.1:245768-248046 GCF_000935625.1 Nanorana parkeri
CGGTCTGTGTGTTCCGGGGGTTATATACAGAAGCGTTCTCTATTACCACACCGTACAGAGAGGAGTAATCTCTTCCCACTCTGGATACTTTGTGTCACACAAGAAGTGTATTGGGGGACTTGGATTCCATGATTCGTCTACAGTAAGGAACAGTAAGGAACATGTTATCTTTGTCGCAGCCGGTAAATCAATAGAGCCGGGAACAAGACTTCGAAGCTTTCTATAGGAGAGGTAATGGGAGCGCCGGGGGAATCGTTCCATTACATAGAAGAAGCCCCCACTATAGATTCTACGCATTATATAAAGAAAACAGTGAAAATAAAAAGGGTTGTCATTGTGTCCTCCTTTATGGTGGAAGAAAAGGATGACCTACTTATGAAAACCTCTGCCTGTTATTTACTTTTATAGATATTTCCTGCGCTCAGAAAAGAAAAAATGTTCCATTTGTCATTTATCAATAACACGCATTACGTTGTGCCCACGGACTGGATGTTCCGCATCTTTAGCATGCGACTTTCTTTACCATTAGACTCTTTTCCTGCACTAAGAATGTATATAGACCCCGACAAGTCACTTTTATTTGTTCCCTATACCTCTCAAAGTAGGGATGCACCGATACCGGTATTTTGGTACCGAGTACCGATATTTTTTTTACCATACTCGCCGATACCAATTACCGAGTACTGGAAGTCCCATTCAGGAAGCCAGGTGGGGTGTAAACTTAATCCTCCTGTCCCATCGCACTCCTGACCGGACAAAAACCCAACTGGATGGGTGCGGTGGTGACAACGGATGCCGAAGTGAAATGTAGATAGATGAAAGTAGTCACTCGCACTCCATGATATTAATTAAAGTCAATGCTGTTTACTGACTGAGATAACACACATCTCCTTAGCAACGTTTCGAGACCATGCGGCCCCGTCCTCAGGCAAATAGAGAGGCGTATAAAGACTCGCCACCCGGCTCCCCGATTAACAAGAAAGCCGTCCCTACGAAAGCATGGAGCCGGCTTGCTGGCCAATCATGGAAGCCGGGCGCCGTGTAATGACAAGGGAGCATGTAGCCGGCTTCCTGGCCAATCAGGAAGCAGGGCACCGCGTCATTACACGGCGCCCGGCTTCCATGATTGGCCAGCTTCCCGACCAATCAGGAAACGTTTGGCCGGGAAGTTGGCTCCATGCTCTCTCATCACAATTGACGAGAGAGCATGGAGCTGCTTCCCGGCCAATCAGGAAACCGGGCAGCGTGTAATGACGCGCTGCCCGGCTTCCTGATACAGGAAGTATCGGGCTGGGTATTGTAGCATTTGGGGCGAGCATGAGTACTCGCCCAAATACTGGGTATCGGCACCGATATCGATACTAGTATCGGTATCTGTGCATCCCTATCTCAAAGCATTAGGCCCTGGTTCACACCTAGGCAGCACCGTTTTTGCACCTTGATACGCGCGATAGCAGCATGCACATTTGTATGTGCGTTTTAATGCGAATACATGAAGACGCGCGTTTTGATTGGCAGCTCGCAAACCATTGTGGGCAATGGAAGGACGAGTATATAAACGCGCAATAATGCTCACAAAAATTTGCAACATGCTTCTGTTGCTCGTTTTTGGGCATTTCCAATGAAGTCTATGGGGAGGAAAAGGAGCTTTTAACTGCCCAAAGAAGCTCCTGTATCTTTTCGGGCGTCTGGTGTTTTTTCTGCTCAGGTGTGAACCAGGGCCATTGAAAATCACGGGATTTCAAGTGTTGGGCAGTTAGAACTGCTCAAAAACTCCTATGTGTGAACCAGGGCTTAGTTATATCTGTTCGGTAATTGCAAAAAATACCTCTTGATCCCGCCAGAAATCTTGTGAGCTGATGACTTTGTGTGCGCTCTTCCTGTGCTGACCTCTTATCAGTTACATTGTATCCAGCTGACTCTGAGAACTACACATCCCCTCCTCTCTGTGGTATAGTGAAGAGGAAGTGGCGGGAGGGTTGCAGTATATAGAGCACTCTCTCCTACTGTTAATTTAATCTTTCAGAGGGTGTGAGCAATACAGGGCTGTCTCTATAATGAGGCAGCTTGAGGTGGTTGCTCAGCTGGTATCTCATTGGGCTACATGGGGGGGACAGCAAGTCACACCCTTTCTGGCCACATTGTCCCAGGTTGCTCTGGCTCGCATCCCGCCCAGTTCCTGGCAACCAGTGACATTAGTGAACTGGGCGGGATTACCAGACACAGATGGGCCCAGAGGCAGTAGCAGACACTCCCCCCAGCACCCCCGCCCCCCCCC
>NW_017307617.1:248507-249885 GCF_000935625.1 Nanorana parkeri
ATTATTTGTAACCAAATAAATGCCCAATTTGTCCTAAAAATATATATTTATTATATTTTTAGTATATATTTATAATATATATTATTATAGTTACAATGTTACACTAGAGTCACATTGTATTTATGAGTGAAAGTGTCAGCACATTTACACATGATTCACCCGGATATACTAAGTGGTTACAAAGATATGAACAGTTTTACTAAGACGTGGCGCAGTTGCAGCGCTGGGCTCAGGCGTTAAGCGCGGTCATGAAGGGGTTATGATAAAAGCCAAGCGGTGTGTTTTTAGTTGACGGCTCCTTTAAATAATAAACCTCTCCGATGGCTTCCTGCAAATTTAAGCTCCTTAATTTATGTCGGAAGGCGTCGCTGCGAGCCTGACAGTTCATTGACGGAGCCATTACCAAATACTTTGGGGGAATGAAGGGAATCCCCTGTGCCGGAGCCGAGCACAGGGGGAGGAGGAACGCCGGAGATTTACCGCCGCCTTTCTATGGAGAGCGCCTCGGAAATACATCTCAGTAAAATGACTCCTTTTAAAATGATGTCTGTGCCTTGCTGTAAATTATGTATCAGCCTATTTCCCCCGAGCCAGGTTATTAAAAGGGGTGGGGGACTGGCGAAGATTGAACGGCGTATGCCGCGAGAATCAGTAATAGGGTGCGCAGGCAAAGTAGGTGAATGCCGGGCCTTTTCCACCGGGTGAAAGTCACTTTGTGAAAGAATCCATAGCTGGCATGTGAGCAACACTGCAGACATTTTGTATGCAGCAACATGCAGTTAAATGCGGCATAGATGCCCACTGTCCTGGATTTGCCGGAACAGCCAATGATGCTGTGCGACTCAGCTGCTGGCGTCCTAGCAACCAATGATGCTGTGAGACTCAGCTGCTGGCGTCCTAGCAACCAATGATGCTGTGCGACTCAGCTGCTGGCGTCCTAGCAACCAATGATGCTGTGAGACTCAGCTGCTGGCGTCCTAGCAACCAATGATGCTGTGCGACTCAGCTGCTGGCGTCCTAGCAACCAATGATGCTGTGCGACTCCGCTGCTAGCGTCCTAGCAACCAATAATCCTGTGTGGATCACACTGTGCTGTTGACAGTCTCAATTATGCTTTTTTTCTGGGATCAAAGTATCACCTTTATTTCAGCAGTAACTCAACAAAGGGTAATCACTAAGGGTATTGTGGCCATGAGTGGGCGTTTACCGCATATGTAGGAGCAGGAATTTCTGGACTGTGGGTGTGGTCTGGGCGGTCCACCCATTGGGTCTGTCAAGTGTGTGCCGTTGGTGGGAGTGACAGTGTCCCAGGGACAGGGACTTACAATATACACTGAGTGGCCAGATTATTATGACCCCCCCCCCGCCCACGAGACAC
>NW_017307617.1:249953-258833 GCF_000935625.1 Nanorana parkeri
GTACTTCGTCGGGCCGCCTCGTGACTCCACGAGATGATGAAAGGTGATGCGAGGAATCTGACACGGCGCTGTTGCACTTCTGTTGTCTTGTACCAGTCTTGCCCCTCCCCCGTTCTGCCCTAACATTGGCTAGTCGCTGACGGCCACAATTCGCACCTTCAGACCCAGATTTTCGGCTGACAGTCCGGTCTTTAAACACTTTAACAATGAGCTGCTCTTGAACATTTAACAAATTCTGCTGTTTTGCTGATACTCGCTCCATGGCTCCGAGCGCCAACAATCATCCCGCGTTCAAAGCTATTACATCGCATTGTTTCCCCGTATCTGCAGAAACAAATCACTTCTACTGTCGTGGTAACCAACCCGCTTCCCTATTTATAATGGTCTGGCCCTCTAGCAACTTCAGCGCCAAATTATAGCTAATTTGCCTACAGACGTCAGGTGGTCATAATAATCCGGCCACTCAGTGTATGTAAAGTATGTGCATGGCATGTGTGGATCAGCATATTTTGGTGCCGTGACTTGGGCACTGTAAGACCGTGGGGGAAGATAGCAAGCTTTCAAAACCCAATATGGTAACTATGCACTTTTACGGGCTAGGTGGTTTGACCGCACAGTTCATTTGCCACGGCGCGCACTGCATTATTTCACTCCTTACAGTGCCCAGGACACTTTGTCTTGACATCTTCCATGTCTGCTTCCTCTTCCAGAAATCCGTGACCAATTGTTTCAGGGCATGTTAAAAATAGGGATGTTTTAATTTTGTGGGTATGGCTACCAATGGGGCTGTGGCTACCAATGGGGGTGTGGTTTATGGGTATAGTTACAAGTGGGCGTGGTCAGTAGGGTGTCCCCGGATTTCATGTTGAAAATCTGTTAACCTTACATTAAGGATCCCTAAAACAACTGGATTATTTGGGATTTATTTCCACTTTATAAGGAACTTCTCTACTCAGCATCTTCCCAGTAAAAGCGAAAAGCTGCTTCCGGCGATTGTGCATGGCAAGCAGGTACATGATATAAAAACCCAACAATAATAAAAATAAAATGTGATCAAACCCCGCTGCTTCCCTTCGCTCTGGCAGATGATCCTCTGGCTATTTTTGGCCTCTCATTTTTTTCCCACTGTATTCAAGTTCCAGCTAAGTTCATTATGAACATCTTGGGATTTCCTGACTGCGTTACCTCGCAGCGGCGAAGCTAAAAGCAGCCGTGAGCTGAACTTCAGCGCGGTAAGAAAAATGTATCTGACGTTTTCATTTTACAAAAGCGATTAAAAAAAAACAAAAACCTTGTAGTTTAGGGGCAAACCTGAAATCAAGGTGGAAGGAACGTCTAGTGTATTATATATCTAAACACCGAATAAAAGGAACAATCTTAACCCCTTCCTGCCAGGCTGACGTGCTGTGTATATGCGGCCGCGCAGAGGTGAGTCTTATGTCGAGCTGCCACATGGTATGGGCACCCCCAGCACTGTGGTCGCCATGTCACTGACGGCTCCCGGTCCAATAGCATTGATCGGGAGCCATTAAGAGCAAGCGGCTTTTATTAAAGCAATTGATCGGGGACATATTATGGTGTAAGTCAGGGATGGCCAAACTGCGGTCCTCCAGCTGTGGTGGAACTACGAATCCCATGAGGCTCTGCAAGATTCTCACAGCCACAGACATGACTCCCGGAGAGAGATGCTTCATGGGATTCATAGTTTCACCACAGCTGGAGGGACGGAGTTTGGCCATCCCTGGTGTAAGTGCATGTGGTGAACTGCTGCGGGGCTACACCTCCCATCTTCCTTAGCGCCATGACTACAAAGCACGTGCTTTACTAGCAAAGAACGTAAGCTGGTCTCGCTGCCCACAGCTGCTGCCAACCAATCCCTGGAGAAGTAGCTGGGGAGGGGCTTACCTGGGGATTCAAGCTGCCTGCGCGTGTTGGCACATCAGAGCGTCGGCATGTCGGGCTGCCACTCCAGTAAGGGTGGCTATGGCGGGGCTCCAGCGGACCCTGCCAGGCTAGTGTGAAACTTTGCCTCCTCTTTAATATAATACCTGGTGATCCTGCCATCAAGGTCATTGTTCATGCACTTCCCATTATGTTCCCCAATTCCGAGCCTGCATTGGCACATGTGCCCAGCAAGCCAGCAATGATGTGCATAGACTGGAGGTGGGTTAACGGGCTGGAGGTGATCAGCAATACTGAGATACAAAATAAGAGTGAAAAAAGCTAAAAACTGTTTTTTATTTAAAAAAAACAAAAAAATATCTGTTTCAACTGGTTTTAATACATTAAATACTAAATGTCCTCCAATGAGGGCTTAGATCTACTTTAAAGCTGAACCATGGACACAAAAACTTTAATTTAAATATATTCCTCAATAGCCACAATGGATAGAAATCCCCTTTTTGTCCAACAAAGGCCTTTGCAAACACAGATATCATCCTGAGCAGAGAGCAGAGCAGTGGGAGGGGCCTAACAGGATCCACCCACTACAGACTGCTTGCAGGAAACTACAGGAGGGGGCAGAGACAAGAACAGTCACCCTGCACAAGGAGAGAGAACAGCAATGACCGGTCTTTATTACAGGAGGGGGCGGAGACAAGGCTAGTCATCCTGCACAAGGAGAGAGAACAGCAATGACCGGTCTTTATTACAGGAGGGGGCGGAGACAAGGCTAGTCATCCTGCACAAGAAGAGAGAGCAGCAGTGACCGGTCTTTATTAAAGGGAGCTCCTGCACATAGGCAAAGTTTAACACTGGCCTGGCAGGGTACCCTGGAGTCCTGCCGCAGCCCCCCTTATAAGTGCGCTTCCACCTGGCATTGCAGCCGGCACTCTGTGTGCTAGCTGGCACGTGTAGCCTGAAACCCCAGATTTGTAAGCAACTTCCCGGCTACTCCTCCAGGGATTGGCTTTGGGCAGAGAGACCAACTGAAATTCTATTCTTTGTTTTCATGGCACTAAGTATAATATGACATGTAGTCCTGCTGTGGGTGGTCATGTGACCTTTGTAATACCGACCGTATGTGTTTTTGTGTCCACAATGCGAATTTACACATAATGACTTTTTACAAAATACCGTATGTCGAATTGCTTTCATAAAATGGCGCTTTCTCCTAATCTCCCGGTCCAATTGCAATGATTGGTGAGCCATTAGGCCGGGCTCCCGGTCCCATTATAAGCGAAAAATGGCCATAGAAGCAGCATTGGGAGATTAGGAGCAATCGGCTTTTGTAAAAGATCAGGGACATATATTGTAAATAATCATTATAGTGCAAGTTTGTGAGGAGGACAGGAATACTTAAAGTGATATTAAAGCCTAACTTTTTTTTTTAATTTCTCCTTTAGGGAGACCCTCCTTTGCTGGAGGCTGTTGCTTTTATTCCTTAAAAGTGCCTAATTCCTCACTTTCTAGTGGCTCCCAGCAGCATACTTTCCCCCTCCCCTTGCACGGGTGCCACCATCGTTCTAATGGAGGCACCGGTGCGTGCTCGTCCCCGCAGTGACTGTGCGCGTCCATAGACACACACAGCCCTGTGGCAGGCCCCACCCCTTCCCTCTTTGAGCCTATGGCTCCTCTGCGATCAGTATCCTCGACCCCCCCGCAACCCAGAAGTTCAGGGAACGGAGGCTCTCTTCGGACCGGCGGAGGGGACGAGCGCAGCTGGCAGGTAAGTGTGTAGGAGACTGAGGAGGACTGGGGTAGAAAAAAGGTGCTGGGCCTTTTTTACCCCAATGCAGAGAATGCATTAAGGTAAAAAATGTCCAGACCTTAATGCTACTTTAAATGTAAAATAAAAAATGAATACTACCTTCAATATAACGAGCAGTCGGGTACATTTGGCTCAGATCACAAAGCTTTTACATAAAGAGAAGGATTCCTATCTACAAAAAAACTGACAGTTGTTTTCAGCCGAGTCCAATGGGATTTGAAATGTACAGTCACATGACCTACAATAAAGATTTTTGTGTTTTTGTATATTATGTTATAGAGGAAATGATAATATTGTTGCCGCTCTTCCATCGACACAAGTTCTAGAACAGTCGTAGAATGTTGCTCCTAGGCAAGAGTTGCATAGACCACTATACATAGCTTCAGACATCTGGAGACAAACCTCATGGGAACCTGCAAAATGTTCAACTTTTCCCTTCGGGGGCCCGAGGATATTTTAAGAAGCTTCCAGGTAATGGGACAATGCTGATGACGAACACTGTTTGCAAAAGCCGGTAATTTTACTGCTGTGGCTGACAGTGTGACATAAACTCTGCTGTGTCACGGACTTCCCCCAGCTGGTGTGCGCTAGTAGTTTTTTAAAAATGTCTCAATAATTAACTTTTTGGCTTGAGAAGTCCTCGGCCATTTCCAGTTTAGGCACCTGCATCATAGGCACGGGTGCGCATCTCTTGACTGATGGATTCATCAATCTTCGTCACTCCGTTAAAACCCCAATAAACACACAGACTGCGCGACATGGATTTTACCGGCCACAGCAGTCCCTTTTATTAAACCAAATAATATACACAAATAATACTGTAAACGATGGTTGACCTGAGAAGGGGTCTTCGGGTGCCCAACAGCCCCAAAAAAAGCCTCTCCTAATACTCCGCCAATGTCCCCAGCCGTACCACAACCAGCTCAAGGACACTTACTACTTTTGGGTTCCCAAGAGGCCAGGCCCCCGCCCCCTACAAATCCGGACACCAACAGGGGGAAGCACCCATACCGGCTGATGGCCCTCCATTTTTATAATCAACTCCGATTTTGTAGACCCCCTAACCCACCAAGCTGCCGTGATAAAAGAACCCCACAACCCCTGTACTACAAAATTCAGGGAGGGAGGGTGGGACAACCTGCTTCCTTTGTCAAATTCCAGAAAAAGGACGTCCCTCAGCCCTTGCAGATCCTTCCCATGCGGCTCCTCCCGGACACCTGACCCCCCACGTCCAATCAGGTAAGAGCAGCTATTCCCATTTTATTTTTAACTCTTTCTCCCGGGACTATTTCTCCCCCCAGTCATGTCTGCTCAGTCTCTCCGGGTCTGTCTTTTCTATGAGGTCCTATGATTTCCTATGCTCCCTGTGGACTCTAAGCTGTAAGAGCCGGAGCGTTGTGTGATAATACATCAGCTTGGAGTCCACATGGAGTGCGCATTCAAGGGTTCCTAGGTCCAGAATTCTGGAGACTGGCTAGGTCAGCAGGTAATCAAAAATGTATGCAGCAGCCCTACCAAAGTCGGAGTGCCTCCAGGTGAACTTAGTGATGCAGCTGGGCTGTAGCCATTCAGAGCTTTAATTCCATTTCTTGGGTTTCCCCAAACCTCAGAACATTGCTTCTGCGTGATGCTGGGGAGTGTTCTCCGATGGATAGAGCAAGAAGAAATGATGATATTTATGAATATTTATTTCACCCCGGCCAATCACTAGGAGGTTTAGGCCAGTGATATGGGCTGGGGAAGGAGATGGATATTCGAGGAACCTTTCTAAAAGGTTCCCAAGCTGGTCCTAGAGAGGATGTGGTGGAAAATGGGTCTTTTGCCTGGAGAGAAGGTCCACTGTGAGGAGGAGCATTTTTGCCTCTCAGGCTTTGCCTGGAGAGAAGGTCCACTGTGAGGAGGAGCATTTTTGCCTCTCAGGCTTTGCCTGGAGAGAAGGTCCACTGTGAGGAGGAGCATTTTTGCCTCTCAGGCCAGCAGCATGAGGAGTCCTCAACGGGTTCAGAGTCAAGGGAGCACCTTTATGAAGTTTGCTCAAGTCCATTGCTGGTCCTAGCTTAAAGGTGCTGTTACGATACCGTGCACTGGTGTCCCCACACCGCATGCAGGTATCTATTCGGGAGGACCAAATGTGTGACCACACCAGACAATGATTAGAAACTTATAGTTTATTAAACACACCCAAATCATAAAAACACAAGCAACCCCCCCAACACCCACAAGTAACATAAAGTAACCAAACTAGAAGCGAACAGCAAAACCATACACAGACGACAACAGGGCAAGCGAACCTGTGGAGCAGGGCAACAAGAGGGGAGCCACAGATCAATAGTCAGGATTCAAGAAGGCTACAGGATACTGGAAACAGGAACCAGGATACAGGTAAAGGCAACAGGTCACAGGACACGGGACTCAGCACACGGGACTCAGGACACGGGACTCAGGACACGGGTTAGGGCGACAGTACTGTGGCACCAGGCTCACTGCAGGGAGGGATTAAATACCAGCCCAGATCATCAGCAGGTGGTGCTTAATTGCTGACACCTGCAGGTGAGCCTTGGAAGTGCAGGACCTGGTTCCAGAGTCACAGTGCCACCTGGAGGAGCACAGGTCCCCGAAAGCCATTGGCTGCCTGGAGACACCTGCAGATGAGCCCTGGAAATGCAGGGTCTGCTCCAGCGCCACCTGGAGGTGTTCTGGTCCCTTACAGGTGCACTATGGAACATTGGTGGTCATAGCTTAAAGACGCACTATTGAAAATCGGTGATCTCAGCCTTACGGGGCACTATGGAAGATTGGTGGTCATAGCTTAAAGGCGCTCTATTGAGTATTGCTGGTGTCTGCTTGAAGGCGCACTTTTGAAGATTGGTGGTCACAGCTTAAAGGGGCTCCATTAAGGATTTGTGGTCTCAGCCTAATGGCGCACTATTGAAGATTGGTGGACGCAGCTTAAAGGGGCTCCATTGAAGATTGGTGGACGCAGCTTAAGGGCGCACTATTGAAGATTGGTGGTCGCAGCTTAAAGGTGCACCCTTGGCCTGTGAGAGGGGCTGAAGTGACTTCTTGTTGAGCAGAGGGAACACTGTGTTGCTATTTTTGGGGTATCCTGTAGTCCCCCAATCCTCCCGTGCACTTTGATCAAATAGAACCTTCCATCAAAGATTGGCAGAGCAATGTCAGCCAATTGGTTGCCTCAAGTGGGTCATGAGTGCGTTGGAGCAACAGTAAGTTGGTGCCCTTGCAGTAAGGCTAAGGGGGACCCAATATTCCCCACACAAAAAGAAAGATGGAAAGAATGAATGACCAGCAGAACAAATGGAAGGTAGACCTCTGCTATATTACTTGGATAGGAAGCGAGAGAAAACCGCTGTCATGGTAACACAGACAGCAATAAAAGCCAGACGGATAACGTTGTACGCGGATGAGCTCATTTCTCTTTCACTGTGCTCGCTCCTCCTATCAGCATGCAGCTCGCACTGCGTTTCACTCGAACGGCACCCCGTGTTGCTTATCCCCCCTCCCGGCCTGAGCTCTGCTGTACATTAGACTGCCAAAGGATGGTACCAAGCCGCAGTCACTGCTTGCATATAAAAACATACGTTCGGTGACACATTGATAGCACAAAGCTGCATTTGTTTCTGTCCCATCTGCCGTGTGAGTTAAAGGCGGATATAATTACAGCTTTATATAACTTTAACCCGCGAGGACTGTCACACATCAGAAAGATTGACGGAAGAGCTTTCCGAGGAGAACTGAAAAGATTTCCAGCAGAAGACATATCAGCGGCAAGAAAAAACTTCAAACGGCGTTAAACTCCGAAGCGGCGGCGGCGCCTCCTCCGTGGAAAGTGCGAGGAAAGCGAAAAAAAGAAAACAAAATAATTTAAGACATAACAATGACGGCGATATAAAAAACAAACAAAAAGAAATCAAGAACAGCAGGTGAGACGCACTTCGGAATTCGAAAAAATAAAATAAAACGGCGTAATTGAGTATTTAACTTCCAAGCGCGATCGGTTTGCAAAACAAATAAGAAGACTTTGGTGTAACTTCATTATTAACGCCGACAAGCCCTTCGGTGACATCCCCGGCTGACGTCCGCGGCTTGCCGGTGCCGAAGATTTATCGGCTTGTCGCTCACATGAGCATCGGCCTCTCAATCACGCCGAACGCGGAGAGAGGAGAAGACTTTCATTTCCTACCTAATTAAACATCACCCTCTGGCTGTATACACTTAACCCAACGATGACTCTTCATTACTTATCGGGCAAAGAGGAAGGAAGCTGAGGACCGGACCGCAGTGGAGAGCCAACGGGGAGGGGAGGGGGGAGGTCACATCATAGTGGCACAAGGGCCGCTCCTCTGACATATGTTATCTGTCTTTGTATTTATACAGGCAGAACAATCAGGCCGACCTCCTGGATAAAATCCTCCAGCCAACTGGGAACACCTAATCTTGAACACGGGACCCTGAAGCACAGGCATTCTCAACTCCGCCCATTTGTGGTTGACAGGCCACTCCCATTTCCGCAGGAATTCACACTGCCTGGGAGCCGGACATAGCTTCGCTGGTGCCGGCTGCTTGACACAGAGAGCAAGGAAATCTGGGTCCTGCCTCTGGGCAGGGCCGGATTTCCCACAAGGCCAACCAAGGCCCGGCCTCGGCGCAGCAGGCAGTAGAGAGGCAGCAGGGAGTAGAGGGGCAGCAGGGGTGTGGAATTCCTATCTCCCGATGCCCAGGTGGGTAGTTGTTATATACATTTAGTCCTGCTTTGGGCAAGCAGAGCTAAATGTACAGCGGGGAAGCCGCCACCGCTTGTTTTGTACAAATGATCTCGGCGACATTGTATGGTCATCCTGCCACGTAGGTCCTTGTTTGGTTACTTCCTGTTTTGTAGTGACAACTGTTTCTCAGTTGTGCTCCTGCGTTGTCATTCTGTCACAGTCGTCCCTACAAGCAGCCGCGCCGACACACATTGCGCAATCATGATTCACCATCGTCACTGTCAGGAAGCCGGTCCAGAGCGATGATGGAGCAGCCGACGTTGGAGTGTGTGCATGTAGATAGGAATAGCTGAAAGAGGCTGCAGTAGATCAGCAGCGCTGAGATGCAAATCAGGGTAAAAAAAAAGGGGAAAATTCAAGAGATGACCGGCTGGATTTTATTCCAAA
>NW_017307617.1:259171-272790 GCF_000935625.1 Nanorana parkeri
AATAATAATATATTTACAAGTATATGAAATTATAAAAAGTAATAATAAACAAATATTACAAATTTACTACTACTAAGGATAATAATAATAAAAATACAAAATATAAAAATGTATAAGAATAAGCAGTGAAATAAAAAGCTTAATAATAAACATTTACATTTATAAGAAATAAAATAACAGATAGTAGATTGTCGATTCAGAAAATATCTGATTGCCCTTAGGGATCAGGAAGGAATATTTGAAGCAGTTTGGATCACGCATCGGGGTTTTTTTCCTTCCTCTCGATCAACTGCGGATTTAGCCCCCATTCACACCTGCGTGCTGCGGCATCATGTGCGAGGACATGCGTTCTCATACCCGCTGCCCCAGCATGCCAAATGCGTGTCACTTTTTAGGGGACGCTGTGATGCAGCCCAATGCACCTTCCTGCGCCGTACGCGTTCACATGCGTGAAATCTCACCAAGCTGCACGGTAACAAAGCACCCATGCGTATTTTGCCGCGCATGTGGAAATCGGAGTGATTGTTGTGCATCGGGCACCCATTGAAATGAACGGGCTGCCCTATGTGCGACACCCAATAATGCGCATTGCACGCACTCGCACAGTGTGAACGGCGGCGCGGGGGATACGAGGACACGCTGTCTTTTTTTCCAGCCTAACTATGTATCTATTTCCGAGTCTGTGTTCCCGGATCCTCCGCCGGTCCCCGAAGGGTTAAGCTCTCTCCTCCAGCATCTCATGCGGTTTCGCTTCATCCCTACGAGGGTCCTTCTCAGATATTCCCTATAAATCAGCTCGCTCTCGGCGGGATGGAGGCATGACGTCTCTCGCAGGCGCTGCGGGCCGCAATTTTCAATCAGCCACGTCAGAGTCAGAGTGAAAAATAAAACAGGCCGGCCCTCCCGGGGGAGCCCGGCTCTGCGCTTTGGGGGGCCCGATGGTAGGAGATTGATGCCTCGTTTCTTTCTCCACTGACTGCGGCCGCGTTCATCTTACGCCGAACGCGAGCGCTCAGCGGCGCGATGAAACACATGAATCACCTGTGTAAAGAGTGACAGTAAATCTGGAATTAGGTAGAGGCAGCACAGCGGCACGACCACCATATTCTCATTACCTGCAACCGCTTCTGAACCTGACAACGCGCGTTAAAGACGAACTCCGGACGCAGAAAATTTCATTTATTCCTCAATAGCCGCAAAGGAGACAAATCCACTTTGCGTGCACCAGATGTCCGTGCAAACCCTGATATTACCTTGAAAAAGTATCAGTGGCATCATCACTGTGCCTGTGCAGAGAGCAGAGCTATGGGAGGGGCCAGGAGACCCCACCCACTGCAGGAAACTACAGGACGGGCAAGACCAGTCACCCTGCACAAGGAGAGGGAGAGCAGCAGTGAGAGGTCTTTATTACAGGAGGGGGCGGAGACAAGACCAGTCACCCTGCACAAGGAGAGAGAGCAGCAGTGACCGGTCTTTAATTACAGAAGGGGGCGGAGACAAGACCAGTCACCCTGCACAAGGTAAGAGAGAAAGAGCAGCAGTGAGTGGCCTTTATTACAGGAGGGGGTGGAGACAAGGAGAGAGAGTAGCAGCATTTCTCTTATTCAATAAGATCATTTTAGTCACAAGAGCTTCCTGTAATAAAGACCGCTCACTGCTGCTCTCTTACCTTGTGCAGGGTGACTGGTCTTGTCTCCACCCCCTCCTGTAGCAAAGATCGCTCACTGCTGCTCTCTCTCTCTCTTACCTTGTGCAGGGTGACTGGTCTTGTCCCCGCCCCCTTCTGTAATAAAGACTGGTCACGGCTGTTCTCTCTCCTTGTGCAGGGTGACTGGTCTTGTCTCCGCCCCCTCCTGTAGCAAAGACCGCTCACTGCTGCTCTCTCTCTCTCTTACCTTGTGCACGGTGACTGGTCTTGTCTCCGCCCCCTTCTGTAATTAAAGACCGGTCACTGCTGCTTTCTCTCTTTGTGCAGGGTGACTGGTCTTGTCCTCGCCCCCTTCTGTAATAATGACTGGTCACGGCTGTTCTCTCTCCTTGTGCAGGGTGACTGGTCTTGTCTCCGCCCCCTCCTGTAATAAAGGCCGCTCACTGCTGCTCTCTCACCTTGTGCAGGATGAGTGGTCTTGTCTCCGCCCCTTCCTGTAATAAAGACCGCTCACTGCTGTTCTCTCTCCTTGTGCAGGGTGACTGGTCTGGTCTCCCCCCTCTTGTAGTTTTTTGCAGTGAATGGGGCTTGCTGGGCCCCTCCCACAGTTCTGCTCTCTGCACAAGCTACGTAAACCACACTGATGATGTCACTGCTATTTTACAAGGTAACATCTGGTGCACACAAAAGCGGATTTATATCCTTTGCAGCTAATGAGAAATCTATTTAATTATTCTGCCCGGAGTTTTGCTTTAAATAACACCGCGGATACTTCCATCTCCCGGGGATTCCAGTAGTGACACATCTACGTCTAAATTCGCACATCCGCCACAGCCAATAAAATTCCACATGTTGGCGCCGTCAGAAAATGTCCCGAATAAGCGAAATGACTTCAATCCAATCTGCGTACTATAACAGCTCCGCAGCTGCGGGGGATACGGAGAGGCGTAAACAGCGGGAACCCAATTTTCGGATGGAGATGTTATGAGTATTTACAGAAGAGAAGATTGTTTTGGGTAAAAAAATCTCTGGAAATGCGATAAAACTCGTCATAGAAAATGATATCATAGAGGAGAAAATCTATGCGCGCTGGAAACAAATTGCCCCCAACAACAATCTGCATCGAGCCCCTCCCTCCCCCCCCCGGCATCAGTGCATGGCTGACTGTGGTTCAATGTAGACGGCAACCCCCCTCCCCCTCCCCAAAGGACGCCGGGAGGGGAGATTCCTGCCTGTCCTCAGACATCTTGTCGCAGCGCCGGGACCCGCTGTGCAGTGACATGCATAGTGTGCTTGCGGTGCGTCTGATCTGTCAATCTTCTGTGCGGAGAAGTGAAGGGCTGAGACACTCGCAGGGAGAATTTTCGGATCTCCCTGTGCGCTAACGAGCGTCTCTGTCTGCCTGCGCTCATTATGGCTTTTGAAGGCTCTGTAGTCGCTTCCTAAAGCAGAACGTCAACCAAAAATAACAAAATACTAATAATAATAATACAAAGAAAAAGCCGGTGTGAACGAGAAAATAAAATCCAGTCCTTGCTGCAATAATCACCTTCAATCCAGAGATTCCCCCTGCAGTACTTTATTTCTGCCACTAGATGTCCTCAGTCTGATGGCCAGCCTGTGACTGGACAGTGAAAGGAGATTCAGCTCAGTGATTAGCTAATTTCTCTGTCACTCCACTCTCTCCTCCTATCAGCATGCTTCCTGTCAGTACATGAAATGATTGGCTCCTTGTGCTGCTTCTACCTCTCACACTCCAGCCATGCTGTACAAGAAGCGGGGACCAGGTCTGATTTATGCACTTATACTGCTCGCATTTAAAAGAATACATTGAGTGATGTGTTAATGATTACAGAGACGTGTTAATTTGTATCTTTTATATCTGCCTGGAATTCAGAAAACATCTTTTCATTTTGGATAGAGCGGGGGAGGGTTAAAGCAGCCGTCCTTTTTTTTTCATCCACATCTCATTAGGGAGATTTTCCTCCACTTCCGTTCTTGAGTAGCTTCTTCCCCGGCCACAGTGGCCAGAGAATGATACCGCTGAAACCGGAAGTGACGAAATGCGTGTCGCTTCCGGGTTCACTCACCGGAGGAACAAACAGATTTTCACTGATCTCCCTCTGCTCCAGCTACTGACATTGGCCGTGGTCACCCTGGGCCCACCAGAAGCCCGAGATACATGGTGGGTAGTGGTCAGATGGGGGGGGCACATTCTGGAGTGTTTGTTAAAGTGACCAAGCAGCTTTACAGTTTCCTGAATCACTTCCAGCAGAGAGCTGACAGTTGGCTGAAGAAGTGTAAGGCCCCATTCACACTGAGTGACATTAAAATTGCGCGATTTTCCGCGCAATTTTAAATGTGCGATATTGCGCGACTTGGCGCGACTTTTTCCTATTGGGCTGTATGCAATCAGGAGCAAAATCGCTCGAAATCCGCAGAAAAAAGGGTCATGTGGGAGCGACAAGCTACAGCGACGAGCTACAAGCGATATTGAGCGGCGAGATGTGAACAGCTCCATTGAAATGGATTGGAGAAGCTGCATAGAGCGATATCGCGTGGAAATATGAGCGATATCGCTGCAAAAATCGCTCGATAAATCGCTCAGTGTGAATGGGGCCTTAAGGGCCCATGCTGCTGCCAACGTAATCCCTACATCGGCGGCAGGGAAAGGGTTAAAGCAGTGGCGTAACAATTACCATAGCGACCCAGGTGGCCGCTATGGGGCCCGGGCGCAGGGGGAGCCCAGCCAGGCCATCCCTCTGATGCCGTGTGGGCCGCCTGGGTCGCTGTGGCATATCAAGGTCCTGGCTGTCACTGACACAGCTCAGCAGCGGCGGTGAACAGGAACAGCCGCTGCGGAGCTGCGACAGTGAGAGCCAGCAGCTGCGGCAGAAGAGGCCGGCGTTCGCAGTGGAGGAGGCGGGGCCCGGCGACCTAAGAGCCAGTGATGTAAGAGGAGGCGGGGCCCGGGGACGGAAGAGGAGGCGGGGACGGAGAGGGAGGCGTCGCCCGGCGACCACGGACGGAGGCGAACGGCCCTGACAGGTAAGAGGTGTGCAGCCCATCTGAGACCCTGCAGAGCCCACTATAGAGAGTCTATGGTGGGCTCTGCAGGGTCACTCTCAGGTGAGCTGTTTCGTATGTCAGGTGAGCTCTGCAAGTGGCATAACTACATAAATAAAAAATTTTGCTATGGGGCCCTGTGATTTCTAGTTACGCCCCTGGGTTAAAGTATTGTCATTTGTAGCCAGGGACAATGTTTGTGCACTGCATCACAGGTCGCTCCTTTGTTCTGGTGGCTATCTTACTAACCTTTCCTTTCCGTCTGTATATTCGGTGAAAGCACAACGGTCACCCCTCCTGATGAAAAAAAAAAAATAGAGTTTTTGATTCCAGTCAGAATTGTCCTTCGCTTACAAATAGGACTCTCATGTCTGGGAAGGACACAGGAGGTTACAGACTGCGGCCGTGGAGCTATTACAGCTTTGGGGCATATCAGCTGGATGCGATTTTGCAGCTGACCTACACCTTGCCTCGACGTGTTATGGACAAGCCTCCTGGGGACAGGGAATCCTTCACGGTGACATTTTGCAGCCATATGAACTGCGGCCTGTGTCCTATATACTGTATGCTGCGTGCCAGACATGTCAAAGTCAGTTCAAACATGGGGACGCATTGAGGAGAATTCATCTTCGAGGGGACCCATGTATACTATATGGCCAAAAACTTGTAGACATCTGACCATCACCGTACTATATGGGGAACAGTATGTGGACCCCTCCCAATGATGGAGTTCAGGGGTCTCCAGTGAAGGATCTGGTAATCCTCCATCATACAAAGACATTGTAGACAATTGTCCTTCTTCAGCCTTGTGGTCATAGTTTGGTGAAGACCCTTTTCTGTTCCACCATGACTGTCCCCCGTGTACAAAGCCAGCTCCATACAGACATGGTGTGACCATTGATGTACAGGAACTCGAGTGTCCTGCACAGAGCCCTGACCCAGGGCTGGATTTCCCCCAAAGGCCAACCGAGGCCCGGCCTTGGGGCAGCAGGGGTGGGGAATTCCTACCTCCCGATGCCCGGGACATGCAGTTCCGGGCGCTGGGCGGGTAGTTATTTTCTACATTTAGCCCTGCTTGGGGCAAGCAGAGCTAAGTGTACAGTGGGGAAGCCGCCGCTTGTTTTGTACAAGTGATCTCGGCGATGGCGCGGAGATCACTTGTATGCAGCCTGCATACATGGGGGCCCATTGAGGAACCTGGCATTGGGGCAGCAGAGGTGGGGGGGGGAGTGGATTTGAGGAACCTGGCCTTGGGGCAGCGGAGAGAGAGTTAATCCGCCCTGATCACGTGGCACAAGCTGCAGCTCAACTTTAAAGACGAGCCGGCGGATAATTAACGCTCACATTTGCTAATATTGACATTACACACACTGTATTCCTCCTGAGCTTCGTCACGGAAAGAGAAAATTAATGTAATTCCAAAAATACTTCTTTCAGAACCAGAAGCCATGCAGGATGTGGGTTAGAGATATAGAGAAGAAGGCACAGGCTCAGCTTCCTTCTCTTCTAATCAGAGATGAAAGTCGGGAGCTGGAATGTTGCGATGTCGCCGAGAACACTTGTATGCAGCCTGCAGGTCTGCCATTCTCCATGGGGGGTGGGGTTGGCAGGTAGAGGGGTGCATTGAGGAACCTGGCCTTGGGGCAGCAGAGAGAGTAAATCCGGCCCTGCCCTGACCACAACCCTACTGACCAGCTTTGGGATGAATTGGATTGTGAGCCCAGTCTTCTCTTCCAACATCAGTACCTGACCTCACAAATGGGCACAAATTGCCACAGACACCCTCCGAAATCTTGCAGAAAGTCTTCCAAGAAGAGTGGAGGCCACAAAGAGGGGGCAAAATAATATAGTAACCCACATAGGAGGTGGAGTGGGGGGGGAGGGGGGCACAACTCCATATCCATGCCTATGGTTTTGGAATGGCATGTCCAAAAAGCTCTCATAGATGTGATGGCACGGTGCCGACAAAGTTTTGGTCATATAGTAGATGTCTACTTAGGGCCAAACCAACACACCGTGGGGGGGAATTTAACACCGGAGCATATAAAATCTGGAGCAGTTGTGCACGGCAACCAATCAGCTTCTCTCTTCATTTTGTTCAGTTAAGGTTTGAAAATGAAAGGGAGAAGCTGATTGGTTGCCGTGCACAGCTGCTGCAAATTTAGTCTGCTTCAGTTTTGATAAATTCCCTTCTGTGTATCTAAAATGAAAAGCTAGTGTCTGGAGGAGGTCACAGCCAGAACCATGCAGGCACAATCATGGAGACTGACTTCTGCCACCATTGGAGGGGTGACACCAAAATGACTGGCAGTCATTTTGGTGTCAGCCCCTATGAAAAGTCGGGCAATTGGTCACGGTCCGAGAGCCCGACAGTGTCAGGAGAGAAGAGGGGACGCGGCGGCATACCTCATCCCGCCGGGTGAACGTCCCCTCCTCTCTCTGCTGGCATCCACCACCAAGATGACTGCGGCAGGCATCAATAAGACGACCGCGCATGCGCAATGATGTCGTCGCGCACGGCAACGTCACGCACATGCGTAATGACGTCACGGCGAGGTGTCACCCGGTCTACACTCCGCGTGACACCCAGCCTCAGGACGCCCCTGCATAGAGTCCCTTCTTCCCTTGCCCTGGGGAAAGGGAAGCATGTGACCTCCCGCAATATTATGTCAGTCTATCTGTCTGCCTGCCTGTCTGTCATCTCTCCATCAGATGCCATTGCTGATCTCCTTTTAATAATGTAAGTTACTTGGCTCTCATGCTGATCCTGCGGTTTCAGTATATCCCTTACCCAGATAACATACGTAGATCAAAAATTTGGATTTCCTCTGCTGATTGCTTGTTGCAGGTCAGTGACTCAGAAACTACTGAAGTCAAGGTTGGCATTTTTAGACAGGGGTCACATATACTCCCCGTGGTGGAGGCAAACTGGTGGGCCACAACCTGGTCTCTGCTTGTAGCAAAGTAGCCCGGGGCCACCAAAGTCTCCGGCCCATCACTTACTGTGGGGTGATGACCTAGATGTCACTATGCCTTGCCAGGGGTGTCACCCCTAACACTTCTGAGATCATTCAGAATGCATTGACACATGCATCTGAGCTGCTTCTGACCTGCATCCAGCGGGTTCTACATTCCAATAGATTTGCCCAGATAGCAAGCAATTGAGCTGCAACTTTGATAATGACTTGCTAAACTATTGCAGACTTGCCGAGCTTCACCATTTTGTTGCACAATTACATCAATCCTGCATTGCAAGTCTCCAGACCAGCGAGCTTGCAGAGCTCTTGCTAAGACCTGCAGGACTCTTTGCTGTAGACTCGCCGAGCAAATTTGCTACAAATTCAAAAAGTGTCGCCTAGAACTTGTGCTGCTGCGAGTGTTCCGCAAGTCTGCAACTTGCCAGGGATGTGTGCAGCAAGTTAACAAGAATTACAATTTCACCCCGCTGCAAGTTTGTAGCAAGTTATCTTCGCTATCTGGGTGTATGCAAATCCCGCTCAGGAGGGCCCGGCCATTATATAAGCGGAGTTTGGCTTTCGGAATTTGGAAGTGCAATCAGTGGCGTAACAATCACCATAGCGACCCAGGTGGCCGCTATTGGCCCGATTGACTGTTTGGGTTATCAGGTGGGCGTAACTAGAAATCACAGGGCCCCCATACAAAATTTTGCTATGGGGCCCTGTGATTTCTAGTTACGCCCCTGAGTGCAATCCATACATTCAGTGTCCTGCCCATTCTTCTCACGGAAGCCCCTCCACGTGCGAGTCCTCTAATACAATCAGGAAGAAAATGAAGTTATTTCTGTTGCACTGCGGAGGGAGATCATGCCCCGTGTCCGCGGGATGGCATTGAAGGCACAAAGCATGAGTAATGTTAAAAGGATTCTGTGATATTTTGTAGTAACGTCGAACTTCAGAACTCCCAACAGACAGAAGGCAGCCGCGTGAGGTCCTCCGGGATTCCCGATGTCCTTATAAAGGTTAATACTTCTACCCAGAATCCCCAGACCGCCGGCCACTGACATCATGTGGACCAACATGTGCGATCACTTATGGGAAGCTGCGCACCTTTCATTAAAGTGGACCTGTCAGTAAATGTACAAGTTTTCATTATTTCGCTCCTGACATGTCACATTATACAGCAACGGGATCCTTTCTCAGGAAAGCTCGGTTTATGGATAAAAAGCCATCCGTTCATTGACTATGCCTAGGCTAACATGATGTGATCAGTCTGGCTGCAGGCAGGAGGAAGCATTTCCTCAGTCTCCCCTCCCCCGGTGATCAGTCTGCTGCAGGCAGGAGGAAACATTTCCTCAGTCTCCCCTCCCCGGTGATCAGTCTGCTGCAGGCAGGAGGAAACATTTCCTCAGTCTCCCCTCCCCCGGTGATCAGTCTGCTGCAGCCAGGAGGAAACATTTCCTCAGTCTCCCCTCCCCGGTGATCAGTCTGCTGCAGGCAGGAGGAAACATTTCCTCAGTCTCCCCTCCCCCGGTGATCAGTCTGCTGCAGCCAGGAGGAAACATTTCCTCAGTCTCCTCTCCCCCCAGTGATCAGACCGCATCATTGTAATTATGTAGCAAGTCACAAGGTGAGAGGCTGCAGCAGGGGCTGATCTAGTGTCAGACATTTGTGAACACATGGCACTAGGATTTACATGTGTCATCTCTGAGCCGGCATCTCAGTCCAGGAAGTGGACAGTGACTCTAGGTGATGCCTGAACAAAGATGGTGATGTCATCCAGGAGAGAAAAGCAGATGAAGGCATTGTCAGAGGGAGTACTGTGGTCTGTGTGAGAAGCACTACATACCTGGAAGAGCTATACTGTGAATACATGCACCTAACAAAAATTTGTAATGTAATGCATGTATATATATAATCGTACTGCCACCGTCCGCGGGAGTCTACTGGGTTAAATTACGCTTTATTCACCTCACTTCCTGTGACCCCAAGTTGAGAGGGAGGAGTCAAGTGATGGGGGTCTGCCCAACCTAGAGTTGGACCAACTCTAGGTTGGGCAGACCCCCATCACAAGCACACCAAGACATTTTGGACAATTTCATGCTCCCAACTTTGTGGGAGGAGTTTGGGGACGGCCCCTTCCTGTTCCAACATGACTGCGCACCAGTGCACAAAGCAAGGTCCATAAAGACATGGATGGGGGAGTTTGGGGTGGAGGAACGTGACTGGCCGCACAGAGTCCTGACCTCAACCACATAGAACACCTTTGGGATGAATTAGAGCGGAGACTGCGAGCCCCTCCACCAACATCAGTATCGGACCTCACAAATGGCCCAACATTCCCATAGACACGCCCCTAAACCTTGTGGACGCCTTCCCAGAAGAGTTGAAGCTGGGGTAGCGGCAAAGGGCAGAGTCAACCCAATACTGAACCCTACGGACTAAGACTGGGATGTCATTAAAGTTCATGTGCGTGTAAAGGCGTCCCAATACTTTTGGCAATATAGTGTATCTATATATATATATATATATACACACACACACCCCCTATCGATATTGAAGAGGGGAAGCTGAAATTATATGGAATACAAAGTCTTTATTGCTCACAGCGTAAAAGTAAAAACAAATAAAAACATGTGAAAACAAAGTGAACCCCGCTGGCTGTGAGCGCAGATCCGGCTATTCTGTTATAAAATATATTACTAGGGATAAATATCACGGCAAATACATAATTATAAGCTGCCAACAGCAATCTATGAATATTCATAAATGGTAAATCCGTCCGACAATGACTGGAAGTACATTAATCATCCGATGTATTGCAGATAATAATTATAGTATTTGCAGTGATATTTATTCCATATATACCAGGAAATGCGCGCCGGGTCAGCAACAGGAAAGTCTGCGGAGTGCAGCAGAGTGTAGTGTGGGAGGCAGATGCATCTAATGGTTGGAGGGCGAGGAGCAGAAGGAGGGGGTAGGAGGACAGCACCTTGGGATGGGGGTAAGGATAGCAGGAGAGTGGGATAAGGGGGGTGGGAAGGTGGCATTGTGGATAGCAGGGAAGCTGTGCCTGTGAAGGTGTCAAAAGCTGTTCTTTGCCCAGGGTGCAGGTGAGGTGGGGGTGGCGCTGTGACCTAAGGTGTATGGCAGGGAGGCATAGAGACCAGGGAGAAGATAGAAATGAAGGAAGTGCTGTTAGGGCCAGCAGCATGGGATGGAGTGGTGAGCAGTGGGGGCCAGCAGCATGGGATGGAGTGGTGAGCAGTGGGGGCCAGCAGCATGGGATGGAAACCCGGGATTTATGAATTGCATGATTCAGTTGTGACGAAAATAGATGTGCGTATTCAGGAGAATCAAAGGTGTTTGGTTTTTCATGCAGAAATCAATGTTGCTGATCTCTAATCCCTTTGCTGCACAGAAAGAAATCCTTTTACTAGCAAAACAATGGGGAGGATTACCAAACTGCCTCTGACTGAAACAATGGGATTAGGTGTCGGCTGAAGATGAAGCCTTGAGCTAATGAAGTGGTGGCTCAGGAACATATAGTTGTGGCTTGTGCCACATAAAGACCAGAGGACACAAGCCAATCATCACTGGCCCATTCCAATGTATATGGTATCTCATTGTGGTACAGTATCTGTGGAATTTTGTGTGTTAAAGGGTTATTAAACCCTCTCATGTCTTTGCATTTATCTACTCCTAGCATGTAGTAGATCTATGCAAAAAAAAAAAAAACCTTTTGAAAGAGGTTTAAAGGAGAACTATGGGGTCAGTATTTTTCCCCATAGTTCTCCTTAGGGTAACGGGAGGACACAAACTAGCGTCCTCCCGTTACCCTAAGCTCAGTATACCACGAGCTACAGCTCCCTATATACTGTGACGCCGCACCTGGAGCAGATCCCGACGTAGATGACGGGATCCGCCCACCTGCGTGAGTGACAGCTGGCTCTGCCTATCTAGAGGCAGAGCCAGCTGTACCCGCCCCCTCCCCCGTCTGTTCCGCCAGTCAGCGCTGGCAGATCGGAGCGGGGAATCCAGCCCCTCCCCTGTCACGGCAGAGAGCCGTGACAGGATCGAGAGGCAAGCTAACCCGGTATGTGTTCGCTCACCTCCCGATCTACTGAGCCGACCTGTGACAGTGTCATTGTCACAGATCGGCTAGAACTATGAGGTGAGTGAAAAGCACTCCCCTCATAGCTCTCCTTTAAACTTACCTGTGTCTTTGCCACGCGCTCCCATCCGAACATCTCAGGATCTTGGGGACGGACGCATGAGCACTTCAGATGTTCGGCCGGGAGACGAGGATAGACACAAGGTAATTCTACGGAGCAGCGTGCACCCGCACAGACTCTGTGGGACATGAGAGAAGAGGAGGACAGAGGAGTCAGCGCTGGATCGGAGAGACAGTAAGGAAGAAGATGATCGGATTAAGAGGCATGACTTAAGGTAAGTCCTTACATTAACATTGGGGGGAGGGCAAAAATAATATATACTTTAATGTCACTTTAACACAGGGGCGTCCCGAGGCTGGGTGACACCCGGAGCGGTAATCGAGTGTCACCCCGCCGAGACGTCACTGCACATGTGCGTGACGTCATCGCGCACGCGCGGCAGTATTCTGATACCTGCCCGCGGCCATCTTGGTGATGGACGCCTGCAGAGAGAGGAGGGGACAGTCACCCGGCGGGATAAGGTATGCCGCCGGGTCCCCTCCTCTCTCCTGATACTGTCGGGCGTTCGGTCCATGACCGAGCGCCCGACTTTTCAGAGGGGGGGTGACACCAAAATGACTGTGAGTCATTTTGGTGCCGCCCCTCCAATGGTGTCATCCGGGTGCGGGCCGCACCCCCCTGCACCCCCCTTGTAATGCCACTGCTTTAACATACATTGCCGTAAGCTAGCCCATTCATTTGTAAAGCAGAACCCCATCCTTTAATTAAAAAGGCGCCGGGGTTATAGAGGAAGCATCGGCCTATGCGGCTCTGCTCCCTCCGCTGCCGCCTCGCTTCCTCTAGCGCTGGCTTCGTTGGCACCGCTGATTCTCTCCTGCCTCTCCCGCGGCTCTTCGAGTTCCCCCTTATGCCACCACCGGCCCTGGGAATGGTCACAACTAGGTCTTATTTTCGGGGTAGGTCTTATATTTTAGCAATTCCCAAAAATAGTACTAGGTCTTATTTTCGTGGAAACAGGTTAGTTCTCTTCAGGACAGAATGCCAGCTCTGCTTTGAAGCACATTGCAATAAACATGCACCATTTTTTCAATGCAGTGCACCACAACTCAAAGTTGGTTTACACTGGGGTGTTACCATATGGTAAAATAGAATTGCATTGTGCTGCACTGCCATGTTGGGGCCCTTTAGGTAGAACTGTAGCACCCATTTTTTTAAAGGATCAAAAGGGATTAAAACTTATGTTAGGTTTTCATTACCGTGCCCCCATCTGGGGGATTTTCCCATCAATTCCTGCCCAAGAGACCGACAGGAAGTGAATGGTAATCTCCCCAAAGTTGGAGGAAACTAAATTTCTGGCAAACATTCCCAGAACAAGTGTCCTCAGCGGAAGATTTCTCCTCTACTCCTGTTGACAACTGTAACATTTAGGATTTCCTATCACTTCCTGTCTCTGTGACAAATAGGAGAAGGTCAATCCCCCCCCTGCCGGAGACAGCAATAATAACAAAAAAGGGATTAAAGTAATATTAAACTCTCAAACTTTCTTTTAATAATGATTCCAGACCAAACAGATATAGATTGCCAGCAAAGTATTTCTTTGTATGTTACCTCAAACACTTCTAGTCATCATGTTGGACAGCTCCAACTCTCTCAGCTTGGCTTCCCTGAACTTCCTGTCCAGTACAAGAACACAAGGGACAGAGCAGTCTACTGGCTTGGAGAAGTCTGTGTGTTTGTGTCTGTTTGTGTGTGTGTGTGTGTGTGTGTGTGTGT
>NW_017307617.1:272866-287889 GCF_000935625.1 Nanorana parkeri
GGGGGGGGTTGTTGCCTTGTTGTGCCTACTAGCGGATCAACGGGGTTACCGCGCTGATCTCAAAAGGGAGGTTTTGGGAGTTTTTAATTGCGTTTCAGCACTAACCAAAAACACCCAAAACCGCGCTGATTAGAGTGGTTCCATTGAAAGCTGTAGAGAAACCACACACTGATCAGCGCAGAAAAAAATCGGGCGGGGAGCGGTTTGGATTGCACGGTTGCATGAACGGTCCCCATAGCAATGTATGCGATCGTTCATGTCGGCGGATCCGCGCGGCCGTATCGCCCCGTTGGGAAATGGGTCTAAACCAGGATATCAGGGCCAGTGCTCAGGAGACCAGTTGATTCTGCAGGAAGCTAGAAGTTTTAGATATCAAAGAACAGCACCCATTGTAAGTGATTCTTATCTCAATCTCAATACAAATGAGTAAGCTAAACATGAGATTGTAGTCCATCCCGCGGGGCGGAGCTTGGAGCGGTGACTACTTTACAACGCACACAGGGACCATGGGGAACAGACGTAGCCCCCCCTCCAGAAGGAAGGACAGTGTCAGAGATGATTGGAGGATCTGTACCCGAGTGATACACAAATAAGATACATTGTTGTTCAGAGTTGAGGGACTTGAGTTTATTTCTAAGATTTAACTCCGGAGTTTACCGTCACTTTAATATTGTATAGTTGGTGCTATTTGGGGCTGTATAAAATTCAATCCGACTCTTCTATGTAGAGGTCCAGACTGCAAAACACCTTTAAATGTGCATAAAAAGGTTGCAAATTGTATCCACTATCGGTACAAATACATTGATCTCCTCCCTTGTGCACCATGCCCACATTGGAAATACAGGTGAAACTCGAATAATTAGAATATGGTGCAAACGTTCATTTATTTCACTAATGCAACTTAAAAGGTGAAACTAATATATGAGAGAGACTCATTACATGCAAAGCAAGATAATTCAAGCCGTGACTTGTCATCATTGTGATGATTATGGCTTACAGCTCATGAAAACCCCAAGAACCCCAAATCCACAATCTCAGAAAAGTAGATTATTACATGCAATCAATAAAACAAGGATTGTATATAGAACAATATCGGACCTCTGAAAAGTAGAAGCATGCATATGTACTCAGTACTTGGTTTGGGCCCCTCAGTGCGGCGTGGCATGGAAGCTATCAGCCTGTGGCACTGCTGAGGTGCTATGGAAGACCAGGATGCTTCAATAGCGGCCTTCAGCTCTTCTGCATTGTTCCGTCTCATGTCTCTCATCTTTCTCTTGGCTATGCCCCATAGATTCTCTATGGGGTTCAGGTCAGGCGAGTTTGCTGGCCAATCAAGCACAGTAATCCCACGGTCATTGAACCAGGTTTTGGTGCTTTTGGCAGTGTGGGCAGGTGCCAAGTCCTGCTGGAAAATGAAGTCAGCATCCCCATAGAGCTCGTCTGCGGAAAGAAGCATGAAGTGCTCCAAAATCTTCTGGTAGACGACTACGTCCCCCTAGCGCAGCGCTGTCAGTTCTCGCACCAAGCAGCCATTCAAAATATGCTGCCCGGCGCCGAGTGTCAGCTTGAGGTGGGGTGGGCCGGAGCTATGGCCTCGAGGGAATGTCATCCTTTCCTGCATTACAAATGAACATGCATTAATGTTCATATGAATGGCACCCCAAACGCACTTCCCGCCCACAGTTCAATCGCCGCAACGGATCTCAAGTACTGCAATGCTGTGCGTTCCATTGCAGTGCGACTTGGGTCGTGACTTAATGACGGAGGACAAATGTGGATCTTGAGGTTACATAGGTTGAGAACCACTGCTTTAAAAGCCAAACCTTTCTTATTAGTTAACGGTTTAAGCCCCTGCCAGGTTTTATCCTGTTATCCTTGTCCCATTTGGTAGATTTCCCTTCACTTCCTGTCCTCTTAATGCAAAAGGAAGTGAAAAAAGATATCTCTTCATAATAAAGGAAACGAGACAGTTGACCCCAGAACAAGTGTCCCCAAGGTTCTTTGCTGTGCCATCAGCCCTGGAATATGTCAGTCATTACACTATAAAAAAAGTAATGGTGCCATTTTGGGTCCTCTCTACTACTTGCCATTTAAAAGCCCTGATGAAGGAGGTGCACTTAAAACAGCTGACGCATTTCAGGGGTTTAATGTTGAGAACACCAACATTAAAAGTCTTGGGTGCTCTTTTTAGAATGTTTACATGGGCATCTTAACCTTTGGGTCCCTCAGTTAAGGGGTACCCTGTTTTGTAGGCTTACTGGAGCCACTGTACTCCATAAGACTTTCTTGCACCATTAACTAGTGATAAGTGGAAAGTGGAAACCAGCACCTCTGATGTACATGTTCTGGACTGTAGCAATAAAAAGCTAATATGGGTTCTAATGCCTCACCACTCTACCCAAAATAAAATAAAAAATAAAAAAAGAAGTGTGGGCTTTAGATACACTTTAAAGCAGAACTCTGGGCACAAATGTTATCATCCCTGCAGTGGGGCTACCCCCGCACCTCAAGGGTTAAGTGATCGTCATTGCCTAAGGTCAAAAATAACAAAATTATACTCATCCAATCCTTGGAGATGACCGGCTGTCACAGTGCTCCCTCCAGCCTGTCTCCGCCTATGCTGCAGCAAAGGAATGGTACTCGGCAGCCTCACACCCCATACACTGTGTATAGGATGTGATGACTCAGGGACCTTAGAATGCTGCAGTGATGGTATATCCCTCACAGTGGCGTCACAAGGGGGGGTGCGGCCCGCACCCGGGTGACACCAATGGAGGGGTGACACCAAAATGACTGACAGTCATTTTAGTATCACCCCCTCTGAAAAGTCAGGCACTCGGTCATTGACCAAGAGCCCGACAGTATCAGGAGAGAGAAGGGGACCCAGCGGCATACCTCATCCTGCCGGGTGAACGTCCCCTCCTCCCTCTGCCGGTCTCCATCACCAAGATGGTCGCAGGCAGGCGTCAATAAGATGGCCGTACATGCGTGATGACGTCATTACACATGCGAGTGACGATGTCACGAGCATGCGTGATGACATCACGGCGGGCTGTCTCCTCTCTGAGTGACACCCGACCTTGGGACGCCCCTGGTCCCTCGGCATCTTCATGTCCTATACACTGTGAATAGAACGTAATAACTCAGGGACCTTAGACTGCTGCAGCGGAGGGTTAGAGAGGCTCCAGGGACCGGTCTAAGAGCAAGCTTTCGCCGAGGATTAGGCCTCCCTAGACCAAAACGAGCACTTACGGGCTACCCCTGCACTGCAAGGGTTAATACAATTTTCCCCGGAGTTCTGCTTTAACGGATTCAATAAAAGATGTGCCTGACCTTTTCCCAGCAGGGAGTTTGGTGGTTCAAGTCTTTGTGGGTCTAATGCCCCGAAGGCTGCAGAGGGTTTTATCTGCTTTGTTGTTAGGAAGCCATTACCACGGGGTTGTACAATTCTCTATCATTTTCCAGGTGCCGCAGTCAATCGTCGCCTCACTCGGGGAAAAAAAACTTGCCGCGGTCCCAGCTATGGCGGGCGGACCACTAAATGCCCCCCGATCAATAGGAGCCCTTTGTTCCGTGGTGCGGAGCATTTTAGCAGCTGAAGATCAAAGTTCATCCTTGAAGTGCAGTTCCTTTTAAAAAAACGACTTTTCCAGCTTGAGTGCCTCAGCGATATTCAGTGGCAAGAAAAGCTGTTCCGGCTTTTACGGGAAATAAAACATCTTTGGTTCTGGCTGTTTACTTTCCACCCTCGGCTCCCTCACTCAGTCTTCCAGAACACCATTAGCAAAGAGGTAGCCATTCGCTTTCACACATGGTTCTGCTAAGTGCTCCGCCACCCCGGCCTCACCTGTTCAGAAGCTCCGTCTGACCCGAATATGAGTGTTTACAGTATAACTAAAATCCACTTTTGTTTTTTACATTAAAGTGTATCTAAAGCACAAACTTGTTTCTTTTAGATCCCATCAGGCCCCTGCCTCTGGGAGTCATGTCTGTGGCTGCCAGAGTCTTGGGACTTGTAGTTCCAAAACAGCTGGGCTGCCGAGGTTGCCCACCCCTGGACTAGAGCAATTGTAACATTTCCACGATGGACCTGTTTATTGGTACAGTGTAATTAGTTAAAGGAGCTCTAAAGTCCCGGCATCTCCTCTCCTGTTATGACATCAGCATTGTAGTAGGAATACATACCGGAGATGTTTCTGATAATACAATCAAAGCTTACTAGAAAAAATCCCTTTTATGTAGTGATCGCCGCCTTCCGTCTGCCCATCACTTCCAACAACTTCCTGGATTCCCAGTGTGCTTTGCGTCTCTGTCCCCGCTGCTTGATGTGATGCAATCTCCAGAAGCTCTTAGCATCCTGTAATCCTTTGTCTGGCTTCCCGCACAGCTCAATGACATCATCGGTTGCCAGGGAGCTGAATAGGCTCTGCTGGCGTCCCACCAAGCTCCTGGCAACCAGTGACGTCAGTGAGCTGGGCAGGACAGCACGGCTCTAACATGTCCCACCACATCCACGCCCCACACACACACACGCACTCTACGGCCTCAGATGGCACATAGGGTAGGGACAGCCCTGCTGGTTTCCCTACTGTCTTACTTTTTTCCTGTGCTGTCCATTCCTTTTTTATTTTTATGGGGTTTTTCATAATGGATCTTGCTGTGGCAAGTAATTTTGAATAGGGACGTGGGGAGCACAGATGTGGAAGCATTGAATGGTAAAGAGTCTCTAATCAAGTCATCGCTAGTGGTCCCATATCTTGAGTTTATGACCGTCTCCTGTACCCAGTCTCCCACAACTTCTATACCATGCCCGTTGTCTCTGGCCATCTCTTGTAGAGTGCTTGTGGTCTCTGGCCATCTCTTGTAGAGTGCTTGTGGTCTCTGGCCATCTCTTGTAGAGTGCTTGTGGTCTCTGGCCATCTCTTGTAGAGTGCTTGTGGTCTCTGGCCATCTCTTGTAGAGTGCTTGTGGTCTCTGGCTATCTCTTGTAAGAAGCTCCGTCTGACCCGAATATGAGTGTTTACAGTATAACTAAAATCCACTTTTGTTTTTTACATTAAAGTGTATCTAAAGCACAAACTTGTTTCTTTTAGATCCCATCAGGCCCCTGCCTCTGGGAGTCATGTCTGTGGCTGCCAGAGTCTTGGGACTTGTAGTTCCAAAACAGCTGGGCTGCCGAGGTTGCCCACCCCTGGACTAGAGCAATTGTAACATTTCCACGATGGACCTGTTTATTGGTACAGTGTAATTAGTTAAAGGAGCTCTAAAGTCCCGGCATCTCCTCTCCTGTTATGACATCAGCATTGTAGTAGGAATACATACCGGAGATGTTTCTGATAATACAATCAAAGCTTACTAGAAAAAATCCCTTTTATGTAGTGATCGCCGCCTTCCGTCTGCCCATCACTTCCAACAACTTCCTGGATTCCCAGTGTGCTTTGCGTCTCTGTCCCCGCTGCTTGATGTGATGCAATCTCCAGAAGCTCTTAGCATCCTGTAATCCTTTGTCTGGCTTCCCGCACAGCTCAATGACATCATCGGTTGCCAGGGAGCTGAATAGGCTCTGCTGGCGTCCCACCAAGCTCCTGGCAACCAGTGACGTCAGTGAGCTGGGCAGGACAGCACGGCTCTAACATGTCCCACCACATCCACGCCCCACACACACACACGCACTCTACGGCCTCAGATGGCACATAGGGTAGGGACAGCCCTGCTGGTTTCCCTACTGTCTTACTTTTTTCCTGTGCTGTCCATTCCTTTTTTATTTTTATGGGGTTTTTCATAATGGATCTTGCTGTGGCAAGTAATTTTGAATAGGGACGTGGGGAGCACAGATGTGGAAGCATTGAATGGTAAAGAGTCTCTAATCAAGTCATCGCTAGTGGTCCCATATCTTGAGTTTATCTTGTACAGTGCTTGTGGTCTCTGGCCATCTCTTGTAGAGTGCTTGTGGTCTCTGGCCATCTCTTGTAGAGTGCTTGTGGTCTCTGGCCATCTCTTGTAGAGTGCTTGTGGTCTCTGGCCATCTCTTGTAGAGTGCTTGTGGTCTCTGGCTATCTCTTGTACAGTGCCCATTGTCCCTGGCCATTTCTTGTAGTGTGCTTGTGGTCTCTGGCTATCTCTTGTACAGTGCCCGTTGTCTCTGGCCATCTCTTGTAGAGTGCTTGTGGTCTCTGGCCATCTCTTGTAGAGTGCCCGTTGCCCCTGGCCATCTCTTGTAGAGTGCCTGTTGTCTCCGACTATTTCTTGTAGAGTGCCTGTTGTCTCCGACGATCTCTTGTAGAGTGCCTGTTGTCTCCGACGATCTCTTGTAGAGTGCTTGTGGTCTCTGGCTATGTCTTGTAGAGTGCCCGTTGTCTCTGGCCATGTCTTGTAGTGTGCTTGTGGTCTCTGAACATCTCCTATTGCATGTCTGCATTCTCTGACAGCTTTCTGTAGCATTACATTCACTTAAGTGTGGCCATTTGGTGATGTAAGGGGCCACACATGAGGCCCCCTATATCAAATTAGTTGATCCCCATTGGGTCTAACCCTTCCACGTTCAATCAAAAGCAAACAATACAAAAACTTTCCTTGTGTATTTGGTATATTTCCTCACTATGCTCTCTCCAGCGAGCCAATAATCTTTCTTTGATTTGTTGCCATAATACCCTCCATGTTTCCTGAAACCTCAAACCAAGCTGACGCTGGGACTACCTGCATTGGTTGCTGATTTGAGTAAAAGGGCACAGGGGTGATTGAAAGAGATCACATCTTCAATCCTTCATCTGCAGCCCTGATTGAGATGTACACTCAGCACCCACTTTATTCAGTATGTCTGCTTATCGAGACAAAAACTCAGAGGCAGCCACTCTACACACAAAGCACGCCAACAAGGTCAAGTAGCTCAGTGTTGTTCAGCCAAACATTAGAAAGGCCCGAGCTACAACTTTGTATCAATCCCACTAGAAGTTTATTATTCTTGATAAAAGATCTGAGGATAAAGCCAACTCATTTCAGGGGCTCAAAACCTCCTCTTCATTATGGCTTAGGGGCTGGCTGTAAAATAAGGTTATACTGGACACACAATTGTAAGATAAATGGAAGTTACTACATCGGTGGTGCAGTCTCCTTTTTTTTTGTACTTGTCAGCTTGCAGTTGGAGGCTCATCCCTTTGATCTGCAGATAAATGATAACGATAAAATGAGTAGATATAAAAGTAACAATGCTACTTTGTATCGCTCTATCTCCCTCTGATCAATGTGTATAAACAATGTTACTTTGTATGCCTCTATCTCTCCTCTGATCAGTGTTTATAAACAATGTTACTTTCTATCTCTCTATATCTCCCTCTGATCAATGTGTATAAACAATGTTACTTTGTATCGCTCTATCTCCCTCTGATCAATGTGTATAAACAATGTTACTTTGTATCGCTCTATCTCCCTCTGATCAATGTGTATAAACAATGTTACTTTGTATCGCTCTATCTCCCTCTGATCAATGTGTATAAACAATGTTACTTTGTATCGCTCTATCTCCCTCTGATCAATGTGTATAAACAATGTTACTTTGTATCGCTCTATCTCCCTCTGATCAATGTGTATAAACAATGTTACTTTGTATCGCTCTATCTCCCTCTGATCAATGTGTATAAACAATGTTACTTTGTATCGCTCTATCTCCCTCTGATCAATGTGTATAAACAATGTTACTTTGTATCGCTCTATCTCCCTCTGATCAATGTGTATAAACAATGTTACTTTGTATCGCTCTATCTCCCTCTGATCAATGTGTATAAACAATGTTACTTTGTATCGCTCTATCTCCCTCTGATCAATGTGTATAAACAATGTTACTTTGTATCGCTCTATCTCCCTCTGATCAATGTGTATAAACAATGTTACTTTGTATCGCTCTATCTCCCTCTGATCAATGTGTATAAACAATGTTACTTTGTATCGCTCTATCTCCCTCTGATCAATGTGTATAAACAATGTTACTTTGTATCGCTCTATCTCCCTCTGATCAATGTGTATAAACAATGTTACTTTGTATCGCTCTATCTCCCTCTGATCAATGTGTATAAACAATGTTACTTTGTATCGCTCTATCTCCCTCTGATCAATGTGTATAAACAATGTTACTTTGTATCGCTCTATCTCCCTCTGATCAATGTGTATAAACAATGTTACTTTGTATCGCTCTATCTCCCTCTGATCAATGTGTATAAACAATGTTACTTTGTATCGCTCTATCTCCCTCTGATCAATGTGTATAAACAATGTTACTTTGTATCGCTCTATCTCCCTCTGATCAATGTGTATAAACAATGTTACTTTGTATCGCTCTATCTCCCTCTGATCAATGTGTATAAACAATGTTACTTTGTATCGCTCTATCTCCCTCTGATCAATGTGTATAAACAATGTTACTTTGTATCGCTCTATCTCCCTCTGATCAATGTGTATAAACAATGTTACTTTGTATCGCTCTATCTCCCTCTGATCAATGTGTATAAACAATGTTACTTTGTATCGCTCTATCTCCCTCTGATCAATGTGTATAAACAATGTTACTTTGTATCGCTCTATCTCCCTCTGATCAATGTGTATAAACAATGTTACTTTGTATCGCTCTATCTCCCTCTGATCAATGTGTATAAACAATGTTACTTTGTATCGCTCTATCTCCCTCTGATCAATGTGTATAAACAATGTTACTTTGTATCGCTCTATCTCCCTCTGATCAATGTGTATAAACAATGTTACTTTGTATCGCTCTATCTCCCTCTGATCAATGTGTATAAACAATGTTACTTTGTATCGCTCTATCTCCCTCTGATCAATGTGTATAAACAATGTTACTTTGTATCGCTCTATCTCCCTCTGATCAATGTGTATAAACAATGTTACTTTGTATCGCTCTATCTCCCTCTGATCAATGTGTATAAACAATGTTACTTTGTATCGCTCTATCTCCCTCTGATCAATGTGTATAAACAATGTTACTTTGTATCGCTCTATCTCCCTCTGATCAATGTGTATAAACAATGTTACTTTGTATCGCTCTATCTCCCTCTGATCAATGTGTATAAACAATGTTACTTTGTATCGCTCTATCTCCCTCTGATCAATGTGTATAAACAATGTTACTTTGTATCGCTCTATCTCCCTCTGATCAATGTGTATAAACAATGTTACTTTGTATCGCTCTATCTCCCTCTGATCAATGTGTATAAACAATGTTACTTTGTATCGCTCTATCTCCCTCTGATCAATGTGTATAAACAATGTTACTTTGTATCGCTCTATCTCCCTCTGATCAATGTGTATAAACAATGTTACTTTGTATCGCTCTATCTCCCTCTGATCAATGTGTATAAACAATGTTACTTTGTATCGCTCTATCTCCCTCTGATCAATGTGTATAAACAATGTTACTTTGTATCGCTCTATCTCCCTCTGATCAATGTGTATAAACAATGTTACTTTGTATCGCTCTATCTCCCTCTGATCAATGTGTATAAACAATGTTACTTTGTATCGCTCTATCTCCCTCTGATCAATGTGTATAAACAATGTTACTTTGTATCGCTCTATCTCCCTCTGATCAATGTGTATAAACAATGTTACTTTGTATCTCTATCTCCCTCTGATTAATGTGTATAAACAATGGGGGGAATGTATCATAGCAATTGCGAGTGTTTGAACTTGCACTATTCCTTCCACTGACACAAAATATGGGGCATTATTCCCCTCTCTGACACCAGTGATGGGGCACTCTTCATCCCACTGATACCAACCATGGGGCAATATTCCTGCCCCTAATGTCAGTGGTGGGGCGCTAATTTTTCCACTGATACAAAAGATGGGGCAATATTACTGTCCCTACTTTCCACAGGTTCTAGGGTATTTTTTTACCCTTGCTAACCATAGTCTGACCCCCCTAAAGTCTAAAGGATAGTAAATGGTCCTTTCTTTAGGAGCCAGTGATATAAGGTATGGGTGTGGAGTTGACAACTAGTGGACTACCATATTTTGTGCTTATAAGACACTCACTACTGGGCAGCTGCACCCCAGCACCATAACCCAATGAATGCCTGGAAAGCTGACCTAAACACCCACCAAGGGGACCTGTGCCTGCTTTGGGGCCTGCCCCTTTAATGAACAAGCTGAGCATTCACGTTGGCACAGCACATGCCGAGCTGGGTCTGGACAGTAAACACTGTAAGCCCAGGGGAAGATCTGGCAGCACAGCAACATCAATAACAGCTACTGCTGACCTCACACCTCGGCGTTGCCCTCTGCTGTGCACCGTTTAATTAAGCTAATTAGAAATAACTCCGAGTCACAAGCTCCCCGGCGCACCGTGGTTAGAGCTGCGAATGTACACCTTCGCTGCGGCGGCGGCTGAATACCTTCATTATCAGGCTAATATTTTATTTTCTCTGCGAACAATGGCCAAGTCCCTGCAAAGTACAGTTGTGCATTATGGACCTGATTCAATAGAAGAAATGGTGATTATTATTCAGTGTAAAAGTATGTGTGATCATTTTTTTTTTTTTAATATGCTTTCTGCATAAGTGCCCAGAACACATCGAGCCCTGTTACCATATATATCCATCAGCAGATAACGGGATAACGGCATTCAAATAAAACCAGAGGTCTCAGTTGCATGCATTTGTAAAGCCACAGTCGCCTCTGTAAAGAGCGTCCTCTCTATGTAAGAACCGACATTGAGAATGTGATATTAAAGGAGAACTATGGGGTTAGGGCTTTTCCCCATAGTTCTCCAAAGGGTCACAGGAGGACACAAACTAGCGTCCTCCCATCACCCAAAGCTCAGTATACCGCGAGCTACAGCTTGCGGTATACCGAGACGCCGCAGCCGGAAAGGATCCTGACATTGCTGTCGAGATCCACCCAGCTGCGGGATTGACAGCTGGCTTTGCCTATAGAGGTAGAGCCAGCTGTACCCTTCCCTGTCTCTTCCACCAGTCAGCGCTGGAGGATTGGAGCGAGGGGAATCCCTGCAGGGAGCCGTGAGTGACAGTCACGGCTCTCTGCAGGGAGATGATCGAGAAGTGAGCGAGCGACGGTATGTGTTCCCTCACTTCCCGATCATTGTCACACGTCGGCTCAGATTATGAGGCTGAGTGAAAATCACTCACCTCATAATTCTCCTTTAATAAAAAAACATTATAAACCAGTTTACTGGACGTTTTCCTGACCTTCTTTCACCACTTGCTCTCCGGGGCATTTTCTTACTATTTGCGCACACATGATAAAATATACATTTTTGGCTAGAAAACAGCTTCAGAGATCTGCTTCCCCAGCTTCTTTTCCTGGCTCTAAGAGCCGGAGACTGTAACCAGTGACACCGGAAGTAATGTAATACACATCACTTCCGGGTCTAGTGATCGGAGCCGTTGATCTCTCCTCCGATCGCGACGTCATTGCGCATGCGCGGCCATTCTATTCATAGCTGCCGGCGGCCATCTTGGTGATGGACGCCGATAGAGAGAGAAGGGGGTGTTCACCCGGGGGAATAAGGTATGCTGCCGGGTCCCATCCTCTCTCCTGATATTGTCGGGCTCTCGGTCTATGATGAGTGGCTGACTTTTCTGAGGGGGTGACACCAAAATGACTGTCAGTCATTTTGGTGTCACCCCCCCAATGGTATCACCTGGGTGCGGGAAGCACCCCCCGCACGCACTGTTCTGAGTGCTGATTTCTAAATGCGTTGGGTCTTCCTTCTCTCACTGCAGTGCTCTGTACTGGCAGAGCTATGTAACAGCCACACCCCTCAGCAGCACAAATGTTCTCACATGCTTGTAAGGAAAAGAGAGGGTGTGTCTGACCAAGTCTGTTACTGAGTGCTGATTACTGTATGCACTGGATCTAACTTTGCTGCCTGCTGACCTGCACAGTCATATTTAGACACCCTGCAGGGATAGGGGGGAGAATGCTTTTTTTTTTTTTTGAGTGGACCTTTAACATCCATTTATTGTTACATAGTTACAATGCATTAATTGAAGACAACAGGGTCTGACTTTTACTTTCAGTAAAAGAAATCAGATCACTAAAATTCAGGGTCAAGTCATCAGGGTAGGAATGGCAACGGTGGCTTCACCACTTTGGTATTACGTGCAGGGCCGGATTTCCCACAAGGCCAACCAAAGCCCGGCCTTGGGGCAACAGGGAGTTGAGGAGCAGCAGGGTGTCGAGGGGCATCAGGGAATAGAGGGGCAGCAGGGATGTGGAATTCCTATCTCCCGATGCCTGGGACATGCAGTTCCGGGCGCCGGGCGGGTAGTTGTTTTCTACATTTAGCCCGGCTTTGGGCAAGCAGAGCTAAATGTACAGCTGGGAAGACGCCGCTTGTTTTGTAGAAGTGATCCCGGCGATGTCACTGAGATCACTTGCATGCAGCCTGCAGGTCTGCCATTCTCCATGGGGGGGTGTTGTCGTGTTGGGGGGCGCATTGAGGAAGCTGGCCTTGGGGCAGCAGAGAGAGTTAATCCGGCCCTTATCACGTGGCACAAGCGGCAGCTCCACTTTAAAGACGAGCCGGATAATTAACGCTCACATTTGCTAATATTGACATTACGCACACTGTATTCCTCCTGAGCTTCGTCACGGAAAGAGAAAATTAATGTAATTCCAAAAATACTTCTTTCAGAACCAGAAGCCATGCAGGATGTGGGTTAGAGATATAGAGAAGAAGGCACAGGCTCAGCTTCCTTCTCTTCTAATCAGAGATGAAAGTCGGGAGCTGGAATGTTGCGATGTCGCCGAGAACACTTGTATGCAGCCTGCAGGTCTGCAAACGCTTTCGCCGCCGTGCGTGTGCGCGTCCGAGCCGCGTCCCGCTTACAGACGTTTTACGCTTTCAGACCTGTCCAACGTAATGAAACCAAATGCCAGGGGTCTGTTCGTGTGTGCGGAGGCAGCGCTGAGATCTGAAGCGCCATTACCGGGCTCTGAGTACCGGGATGAAAAGGTTTTGGCCTACGGCACTCCCGCAGCTTTTGATGAATCGGATAGAAACCTGCCCGCAGCTGCTGGGAACTGATAACCTTTAGTGCAGCTGCTTAAAATTAGAAAACAGATAACAGCGAAGGCGCATAACCTGGCTTTACAGGGGGGAAAGAAGCCGATAGCCATGAGGATCTGAAGAATATTGAAGAAAAACGAAAACTTTTATTTGAGGAAATGATTGGGAAAAAATAAAGAATTGATGAGGAGAGGAAGGAGGAGCTCCCCGGCGGCACAGGAGACTGTTGAATATTAAAGATACAGCGGAACCTCGGTTCACGAGCGCTTCTGTTCGCGAACAGGAAGTTCGGCAAAATTTTGCTTCCGTTCGCGAACTCCGCATCGGGTGACAAACACAACCGCAGCCATTTTCCCTTCTCTGACACATGATTGTGGCTTCCTCTAGTCGAGATCGCGGTCAGATGGAACACATAGTAAACTATGGAGCAAGCTACACAAGTAGCATGCGGGAACGGGTAGTTTCCCCGAAAATAAGACCTACCCCGAAAATAAGACCTAGTACTATTTTTGGGAATTGCTGAAATATAAGACCTACCCTCAAAATAAGACCTAGTTGTGACCATTTCCAGGGCCGTTGGTGGCATAAGGGGGAACTTGAAGAGAGGCAGGAGAGAATCAGCGGTGCCAACGGAGCCAGCGCTAGAGGAAGCGAGGCGGCACCGGAGGGAGCAGAGCAGCATTAGCCGATGTCTGTTCTATAGCGCTGGCTCCTGTCACAGGCAGAGTGACACCAAATGCACTCCGCCTGTGAGGAATCCATAGTGAAAGCGCGCTTCACTCATTCTGGCCAGCGATTGGTTAGCAAATTGCTCTTGGAAAGGTTCGGCACCCCCGATTGCCCTGATCACCATATTTTTGTACATGAATACATGTAGACTGTTGTACATAAAAAAAATAAGACCTAGTGTGTTTTTTTTTAGCCCCAAAAAATATAAGACAATGTCTTATTTTCGGGGAAACACGGTAGTGATCATCTGCATATAAATGGAGCATTGTGAGGTAAATCTCTACTACATATCGCTACCTGTAAAGTGTATAGTATAGGAAACCATTCAATCAACAGCATTTAATGGCTTGCGATGGGGGAATTGGTCTGGGTTTGGTTTGCCTGGATGTTCGCCAAATCCAGATTTTGGGCTTGGTACTGTGAACAATCCAAGAAAACCGAACCCAAGGCCACCTGTGCCCTAGCAACCAATGACACTGTATTTCATGTCTTCTGGTCAGTCACATGACACACTTGGGTCCTATTTGGTCTTTTCCTGGTGATGGGTAGTATGATGCAGACAGCAGAGGCGACACTGGTGACATCAGCAAAGCTCTTTGCATCAATACACTGTGAGTGCAGGGCACCGTGATCTGGGGGCGGAGCCATGACACTGCACACCTCAGTCTTCCAGGTTGAGTGATACTGGGCGGCATTCAATTCAGAAGACTGAGGACATCTTATGGCAAAGAAGAGACAACTCCGGATGAAAGATGTTGGCCAGGGCTTTAAAGGAGAACTATGGGGTCAGGGCTTCTCCCCATAGTTCTCCTTAGGGTAACGGGAGGACACAAACTAGTGTCCTCCCGTCACCCTAGGCTCAGTATACCGCGAGCTGTAGCTGCTCGCGGTATACTGAGACGCCGCAGCTGAAGCTGATCCCGATAATTGTGCCGGGATCCACCCAGCTGCGTGACTGACAGCTGGCTCTGCCTATCTAGAGGCAGAGCCAGCTATACCCGCCTCCTCCCCCGTCCGTTCCGCCAGTCAGCGCTGGCGGATCGGAGCGGGGAGGGGGGAATCCAGCCCCTCCCCTGTCACGGCAGAGAACTGTGACAGGATCGAGAGGTGAGCGAACGCTGGTATGTGTTCGCTCACCTCCCGATCTACTGAGCCGACGTGTGACAGTCTCATTGTCACAGGTCGGCTAGAAGTATGAGGTGAGTGGAAAGCCCCCCCCCCCCCCCCCCCCCCCGTCCTCTTCTTCTCTTTTGCA
>NW_017307617.1:288026-291911 GCF_000935625.1 Nanorana parkeri
CCTCATAGTTCTCCTTTAATCTCTTGCTACTGAGAAATGTAATCACTTGTTGTCGGTCACCACATATGACATAACATTTTTACTACCTCAAAATTTCCAGTGATCAATAGGAGCAAAATATCACCAAACAGATGGAAAAAAATTCTCTCTGTGGAGCCAACTAGTAGCAACAGCGGCATCTTGTAACAATTTGTAGCACATAATTGAAACATTTTTGTAGCAATCAATAACTGTAGCTTATTTCATAGAGAGTAATTTGTTTCATCTGTTTAGCGATCAAGAGCTACTCCTAGCGAATATTTTCATGTGATGTTTATTGGCTGGCCATGGATGACGCGAGCATGCACAAGCATTAGGAGCTTTCATAGCGGAAGTGACGTACGTCGTCTCTTCTACCATGCAAATCTTCCTGCTAGTAATTTTTTTAAAAATTAACAAAAGTTCTACTTTTATCTGACAGGTTCTCTTTACCCGTGGGGGCAGTTCATAAAGCAGACGCCATTTTGCCCGGCTTCACAGGATTTTCATCTTTTTCCACTGTTGACTGTTTTAACAACTGGACTTTTTAGAGGGTGAAACATGTTACACAATAATGTTACTTTTTTTTGAACAGAGAAAATCAATTACAAAAATGGCCTTCGCCATAATGCAGATATGGAAAGTACAGATACTGCGGGAAACAAATACTTTTAGCTTTTTAATGGGTAGGTGAAAGGGGAGGAGGCATAGAAATAGCCCCCCGCCCCCACATATCAGTCCTTGCAGAAAACCAACCCTTTTTTTTTTTTAGCAAGTAATTTTTTATTGATTTTTCAACAGTATAAACTTACAAAGCGGGCTTAATCGCAGAGTTACAACAGTGTCAGCGACTAAAAGTCCTGTAGGGCATGGTTAAGTAAGAATACATTACATCATGTAACAGAGAACACAAAAAAAAAAACAACAAACAATAAATAATAAAATACAACACAGACATAGCGCATATAATGTTGGAAGAGATCAGTCAGTGTAGGGGATATTTCAGGGGATAGTATACGGTAAAATTCAGCTGAGAACCCGTCAGGTCCTGGGGCCTTGGATCTAGGGGAATGCTTAATCACCTCTTCAATTTCTGATAACGATATGTCTGCATTGAGGGCGGATAATTTATCCGAGGATAAGGTTGGTAATGGAGTGTTGTCTAAGAATACCAACCCTTTTATTTGCAGTGCTGATAAGGTAGAGCAGGCATCAGTAGCATACGTGCACAGACAGGCACACAATGCCATTTGCACTGGCATTGGGCTGATTTGAAGTCTGAAGTGTACGTGCACAGACAGGCACACAATGCCATTTGCACTGGCATTGGGCTGATTTGAAGTCTGAAGTGCATGCATTGGGACTGATTTAAAGTGCATGCATTGGAGCTGATCTGAGGTCTGAAATGCAAGTATTGGGACTGATCTGGGTCTAAAGTGTATGCATTAGGGCTGATTTAAGGCCTGACATACATGCATTTGGGCTGTTCTGCGGTCTGCAGTGCATTCATCGGGGCTGATTTAAAGTCTGAAGTACATGCACTGGGGCTGATCTGAGGTCTGGTGTGCACAGGGTTGCCACCTTTTCCTCAAGTGAAACCCGAACACTGTAGTGCCGCGTGCAGCAGTTTGTTTGTTTTTTTACAATATGGAGGAGAGAGCAGGGAGAGGCAGCCAGGAGAGGGAGTAAGGAGACCGTCTATAGAGGACTTCAGCAATACATTATACAGCAATACAAAATAATATGAAGCTACATACTCTGTGTTGTTCTGGGTTGGCACCCTGATGTCTCCAGGTGGCTATGCGACTCTCAGGTGGGCTGTGTGGCTCTCAGGCAGGCTTTGAGGCTCTCAAATGGGCTATGAGGCTCTCAGGTGGGCTATGCGGCTCTCAGGTGGCCTGTGTATACTCTCAGGTGGGCTATGCGGCTCTCAGGTGGCCTGTGTATACTCTCAGGTGGGCAATGCGGCTCTCAGGTGGCCTGTGTATACTCTCAGGTGGGCTATGCGGCTCTCAGGTGGCCTGTGTATACTCTCAGGTGGGCAATGCGGCTCTCAGGTGTACTGTGTGCACTCTCTGGTTGCCTATGCAGCTCTTAGGTAGGCTGTGTGCCTCTCAGGTGTACTGTGTGCACTCTCAGGTGGGCTGTCTGGGCTAGGGTGTCTCACCAGGGGTCTGCAGGCGGGCAACATGGTGTCAGGGAGCTGGAGGAGGAGAAGGTGATGTGCAGGCAGCCTCGGCCTGTTTACAGGCACTCGCAGCTCAGAGGAAGATCCAGTTTCAGGCAGCCGCAGCGAGTGTCTTGTGTCCAGACACAAGACTCCAAAACCGGACTGCTCGGGTGAAACCCAGACGGGTGGCAACCCTAGGTGTGCATGCATCGGAGATGATTTTAGGCCTGAAATGTATGCACGGGGCTGATTTGAGGTCTGAAGTGCATTCATCAGGGCTGATCTGACCTTTGCAGTGAAAGCTCTGTGGCTGACCTGAGGTCTGATGAGGTCAGTGCATGCACTGGGGCTGAACACGTTTTCTGTGTGCACCAATTAATCAAGTTTTGATCTCTCGTTGTACTGCTAATGACAAGTTAAACTCATTAAATGTTATAATATAATTAATAAGCTTAACTTGTCATTAGCAGTACAACGAGTGCAAACATTGAAAACAAGCTAAGCGGTTAACTGACTGACTGCGCCGGTGGTCTAATGCATGCGAACATGGCAGCCATGTGAAAGGGTTGCTGATCCTGCGGTAGAGCTTCAAGTGGCGCACGTACGCCCCGAGAACCTTGTGAACTCCGCAGGATAAATGTCTGCGTGATTTTATTTCTATCCACACAACTAATTTTTCCTTTGCCAAAAAAATTTAAAAAAAAAGGTTTCTAGACACTTAATTGAAAATCGATACGTTCTGTAAAATTGATTAAAAAAAGGAGGAACTTTGATAATTTCTTCTACTTAGATTGGCAGAATGATAGATTACGAGGATCGATGAAGATCCTCGACTCCCAGTCTGTGCACCCTACTGGGCGTTTGATGATAAACTTTGCAACCAAAAACACAGACAGCGCTGGAGCACCTCTTGTGGATTCCAGTCGTGTTTCGAGTGTTCATCAGTACATTTTTGTCTACGCTCTGGCCAGACACGGAGAAGTTCACATTTAGAACGGAACAGTCAGTTTTTTGTAAGAGGGGAAACATGGGAGATTTAAGGCAAGGAGCCTGCAGTGGATATGTTTACCAATTCCTCTCCTACATCATGATCAGGGGTTCTCAGACCGCTGACAAGGGATTTGTATGAACTGCGGCACTACAGCAATGCCGCCATGAAAAGAGTGGCAGCAGAAAAAGACCATTTGGTCTTTCAAGCCTGTCCCTTTTTTGATGCACAGTGTCACTGGTTCCTATGATGCTGGTGGTCCCACATTGTCATAGGTTGGTGGTTGGTCTAGCAATCATTGACACTGTGCGGCTCAGCCACCAGTCAACCAGTCAACCAGTCATGCACAGCACCGTTGGTGGCTAGGAGACAGAGGGAGGTTTGGCAGTATCTTCAAGTGATCAGTTCCTTCTCTCCACCTGGTCCAATCAGAGGCTGCCTTGCATTCATTTAAAAAAAAATACAAGTCGTTCTCTGAATGGCGGTGGTGCTGAGCAATTGACTCCCTGTGTTCAGTGAGCAGAGGGGAAGCCACCGGAGCCAAAGCCGGATGATCGTGGTTATCACTGTATGTAGTGCAGACTATTATAGTGATTTTCAGCATGCTCAACAGCCCTCCAGATACGAGTTATGGTACAACGGCCTGCATCCTAGCAACCAATCAGGAATGGAAAATTACATTTGTGGTCCGAGCCTAAGCGATACCCCG
>NW_017307617.1:292051-293349 GCF_000935625.1 Nanorana parkeri
CCCGGCGTGAGGATGCGGCTCGGTGGCACAACAAAGAGTCGCGTTTTCATCCCTGGCAGACAAAAAAAAGAGAGAGAGAGATGCCCAAATTATCACTTGGCACATACATCGCTCACAAAACGAGGATGCCGCCGCCGCCAGAGTCGAAAGGCCTCTTTCGGAAAATTCGGTTAAGCGGTGACGGCATCGGCAATATTCGACCCCCCCCTCCCGCAGCTGCTGTCCCCGAGCATCTTCTTGATCTATATATTCTTAAATTCGGAACGTACGGCAGATATGAAAGGGAGTCATTTGATTTTGAAATAAAGTTCTGAGGCGAGCGGCGGATCACAAAGCCGCCGGTAGCCGCGGGGAGCGGGTCAGGCTTTGAAGCCCGGAGGAAAGGCGGCTCAGCGGTAATGTCGGCGGTACAGAAAGAGCATTAGGTGCGGCGAACGGCTCCCCAGCAGGTACCGCGGGGGGGAACTATAATAGAAGATCCGGCGCAATCGATTCCGGCCGAGTCGCCGGGTCACCTATCGAGTTGAAGGAACGGCTTCGCGTTTGATACACAAAGTAAATATTTCTATTACGGAAACTAGACGGGGAGAGGAGATCCGTACCGGAGGACGCGGCGCGCTCTTCTCCGGTCGCAGTGATCGCGCAGATACTGTTGCAATATAAGGAAACCACTTATAATACAATCAGGGGTGTAACTACAGACCGTGGGGCCCCATAGCAACATTTGAATAGGGCCCCATGACAAACCCTTTAAAATCTACATCGAGGACAGCCGCCTGCAGAGTGTCTTCCTGGACATCCCGATATCAACTCTTCTTGATTGCAAATGCCATAAGGGGCGCAGGGTCAGCAGCAACGTCAGCAATCCTTCATGGGGCCCCCTTCCCCCACCAGGCCCCGTAGCAGCTGCATGGGCTGCTATGGCTATTGTTACGCCCCTGAATACAACATACAGTAAGGTAAAGAGGACCTGTCACTAACTTTACAAGTCTCCATAGATAAAATGACACGTCACTATATGCAGCAACTGTTATCGGTATTTCAGAAGAGCTCCACCTTCTATCGTTAAAGAGCTGCCCTCGAAAATGAATCTTTGTGTTTCTGGTCATCCAGTCCTGTGATTTAAACAGCTCTGCCACACAGCACCTGAATATACCTAACCTGACAGGCCTGAAGCAGCAGACTGCGGAGCTCATCTCGGTTCTCTCCTCCTATCAGCATGTTCCTTGTCAGCACATTTGCAAGCAGCACACCTGATTGGTCCCCCCCCCCCCCCCAAATTCATCGCTACGGGTTGG
>NW_017307617.1:293362-302845 GCF_000935625.1 Nanorana parkeri
CCCCCCCCCAATTACCCTGTGACTGGACAGTGAAATAGGAAAAGCAGCAGACTGATGTGCTCATCTCTGTGTCACTCTGCCCTCTCCTCTTATCAGCATGTTCCTCGTTAGCATATTTGCAAGCAGCGTACCTGATTGGTTCCCTGCCCTTATCTTGCTCTGTGGCTGGACAGTGAAAGGAGAAGCAGTAGACTGATGAGCTCATCTCTGCCACTCTCCTCCTATCAGCATGTTCCCTTTCAGACCTTTTGCAAGCAGCACACCTGATTGGTTCCCAGTCCCCCCTCTAATGCATACGGACGGGTGGGGGGGGAGGGGGATTGGGAACCAATCATCTCTGCCTCATCGTTTAGCTGCGCTTCCTTTAACGCCGCATCTGTGACACCGCCGCCGAGCATCAGTTTAAAGGGGCACCGCAGCGCATTTCCAGCAAGATGACATTTTGAAGCTGTTATTATTGTGTTGCTGCAAAGTAACTTTTAAGGGGGGATTTCATATTTTTACTTGTTTGCTGTTCCATATTTTGATTCTTTTATTACATATACAAAGAAAGAAGAAAATATATCTAAAAGCGTTCGTTTTTGCATCTTTTCACACAGAACGAACGTTCATTTATGATCAGTCTGCTGCAGGCAGGAGGAAGCATTTCCTCAGTCTCCCCTCCCCCAGTGATCAGTCTGCTGAAGGCAGGAGGAAGCATTTCCTCAGTCTCCCCACCCCAGTGATCAGTCTGCTGCAGGCAGGAGGACGCATTTCCTCAGTCTCCCCTCCCCCAGTGATCAGACTACAACATTGTAACTTTGTAGCAAGTATCAAGGTGAGAGGATGCTGCAGGGGCTGATCTGTGTCAGGCATTGGACATGGTGTCATCTCAGAGACAGCATCTCAGTCCCTAAGTAGATGGTGGCTGTAGATGATGCCTGAACAAAGATGGTGCCGTCCTCCTGGAGAGAAAAGCATATGAAGGCATTGCCAGGGGGAATCATGTGATCAGTAATACATACCTGGGATTGATACACTTTCATGTGACATAACAAATATCTGACCCTCGGGTTGATTTGGGTGTAAATCTAATTTGCATTGTAGACAATAGGAGACCTTGCCTCATCCATGGCCAGCCTTAGAGTTCAGGCAGCAGTCATCACGTGTCAGGACGAGGACCAGAAATAAAAGCCTTCCCAGAATAAAACCTTTTCTTTCCATGGCTCGCCCTCGAGTCTCCCGTCAGCTGCTGCTCTGCCGCCGATTGCTTTCATTCACTTATTGATGTGCGGCGCGCCTGTTGCGTTGGCGCGGAGGCCGTAATGCTCTTACTCGGGGGAATCCGAGCAGATTAGCCGCTTCAAAGCTTCTGAGCCGCGAATGTAAAAAAAAAAAAGAATAAAACCTATAAAACCCGTAGCGGCGTTTTGTCGGGAGCGCACGCGATTGATAGCGCTATGTGCGCCCCTCGTATTCTCCATGCTCGTCCCCTCTCTCGCGCATATCATCCATCCGTCATTCTTCTTCACACGCCGCCGATGAGCGCCACGCATCTCCGTGCAAATTGGGTTTTCTGCCGGGCAGGTTTTTTTCCACATTCGCTGGTCGGGCGTCTTCTACTGAACGCAACGCTTTGTCTTGGTTGAAGGGCCTCTAATAGGAACGCGGGGCGGAGGATTGGAGGTGCTGAGGACACGAAGTGCACCTCGCGGAAATAAAATCCATTGCAGGACGTCCTCCTAAATGAAGTGCATTAAGAGGATCCTCCATACATGGAGCTCGCCACGCACGTTACAATCTGCATTACGTCTACCTACAAGTAGTGCAATGGTCAGCTTCCCCTATGACCTCAGTCCTCCCCTTCAGTCTTATATCTGACCTCCGTCCTCCCCTTCAGTCTTGTATCTGACCTCCGTCCTCCCCTTCAGTCTTATATCTGACCTCCGTCCTCCCCTTCAGTCTTGTATCTGACCTCCGTCCTCCCCTTCAGTCTTATATCTGACCTCCGTCCTTCCCTTCAGTCTTATATCTGACCTCCGTCCTCCCCTTCAGTCTTATATCTGACCTCCGTCCTTCCCTTCAGTCTTGCACAGTAGTACCGGCTCCTCCCCTCTTCCTCTGATGTCACTGCACACTGGGAGCCTCTCACAATGTGCATTGGAAGCTGCAGCAAGTCAGATAGAGCCCGCCTCATTTCCTGGCATCATCTAGCACTTTCCTCCCCTAAGGCCCCATTCAAACTGAGCGATTCGCAAATTTGTCGCGCGATTTACATTTTGCGCGATATCGCGCAAATGGTTGCATTGAGCAAACTAGAATCGCGGCAAAATCTGCTCCAAAAAGGGTCCTGCTGTAGCGACGCACGACCTGCGACAGCGACGGACAGAGCCCCATTGCCATGCATTGGAGAGCGATATCGCGCGATAAATCGCTCAGTGTGAATGGGGCCTAACCTGACTGTCCCTGCCCCCGCCCCTTTCATTAATTGGATTTCAGTTCGGTCAATCACGGAGGCTCAGCATCACACGTGGGCGTTACCTAGTGAGGTCTGAATGCAAATACAGCCTGCTTAGGAACGCCCATTGCTCCACACTGACAACCAGCCATCAAGGCATTTTAATATTTGCATAACTCCTCCCAACAGCCCGCCCACTGCTTGTATCAGGGCTGAGGGTTCTTCAGAGCAGAACGAAGGCAGGGTGCTGTGATGTTTTCCGGAAGCTATGTACAGCACCCTGCCGGCCCCTCCCACCAGCCATGACCGGCCTGCATTGCATAGGGAAGCACAGACATCACCGGGACTATAGAGTTTTATCTGGGCATACACTCTAATTTGGCCACACGCAGTGAACAAACAAATGGCAGCCTGTAAACATTTAAAGTACATGGCAGTGTGCATTCACATTCTGTCCAATCAGATCGTCCCGCACACTGCGGAGATATTGGGGTGTTGATCTGACACATGTGCGTGCGGCCAGTTTTATGATATCTCTTGTTTAATCTTCTCTCTCCTCATCCTCTGTTTTCCTCGTGTGTGTGTGTGAATGTGACGCACCGATCTTTAATGCGTTTGTACCATATAATCACATCATTTTATCTGAACTTCCACCCCGTCCATCAGCCCTCTGTCCTCGTCCCGCGGATCACATCAGGACCTCGAAGACCCAAGTCCCTCGTCTCATTTATAGCACCATAATGACAGACTCCGAGAAGGTCACTCAGATACGACCGCCGTCTCCTCAGCACCATTCAAAAGGTCCTATAAAAGGTGTATAGTGTCTATAATGACAGCCCGCAGAAATGACACAACCAGCTTCCGGGCCAAGCTGTCCCACGTTGTACCGTACCATTAAAGCTGAACGCCAGGCGCAAAAACCTTTCTCCAATTATATTCCTAAATAATCCGCTTTGTGCCTTTCCATACCCAGATCTCTCCTTGTAATGTAGGAGTGGCATCATCATTCTGCTGGACAGAGAACCCATCAGGCCCCACCCACTACAGGAAGCTACAGGAGGGGGCGGAGACAAGACCAGTCACCCTGCACAAGGAGAGTGAGCAGCAGTGAGCGGTCTTTATTACAGGAGGGGGCGGAGACAAGACCAGTCCCCCTGCACAAGGAGAGAGAGCAGCAGTGAGCGGTCTTTATTACAGGAGGGGGCGGAGACAAGACCAGTCCCCCTGCACAAGGAGAGAGAGCAGCAGTGAGCGGTCTTTATTACAGGAAGCTCCAAGTCTCGCACTGGATGACTGCACAGATCTGGGAGAAATACACAAAGCTCACCGAGATTCCAGAAGAATACACATGGCACTTGGACCCCTGGCAACCTTGGCACTCCAGCCATTGTGGAACTACAAGTGTCATAAGGCTTTGCAAGACCCTGACAGTCAAAGGCATGACTCCCAGTGGCAGAGGGATTTGTAGATCCACCACAGCTGGAGTGCGGAGGTTGCCAACTGATTTAAACAGTATTTGAATACACCGATCAGCCATAATATTCTGACCACTGAGAGGTGAAGTGAATAGCATTGATTATCTGGTTATGACACCTGGAAGTGGGGGGGGATATATTACAATGACACCTGGAAGTGGGGGGGATATATTACAAGGGGATATATGACAATGACACCTGGCAGTGGAGGGGATATATTAGACAGGAAGTGAACATTTTGTCCCTCAAGTTGATGTGTTGAAAGCAGATAGAATGGACAAGTGGGAGGGTTTGAGGGACCAAATTGTGATGTGTAGATGACTGGGTCAGAGCAACTCCAAAACTGCAGCTCTTGTGGGATGTTCTCGGTCTGGAGTGGTCAAAAGTTGTCCAAGGAGGGAAAACCTGTGACAGGGTCAAGGGCGGCCAAGGCTCATTGATGTACGTGGGGAGGGAAGGCCGGCCCGTGTAGTCCAATCCAAAAGACTAGGTTGTTGTGTATGGGGCTGTGTAGCCACAAATCGGTCGGGGTGCCCATGCTAACCCGTGTTCACCACCAAAAGCACCTACAATGGGCACATGAGCATCAGAACTGGACCACGGAGCAATGGGAGGAGGTGGCCTGGTCTGATGAATGATGTTTTCTTTTGGGAAACCTCGGGTCCGGCCATTCATGTGGAAGTTACTTTGACACGTACCACCGACCTAAACATTGTTATTGGCCAAGTACCCCCCTTCATGGAAACGGTATTCCATGATGGCAGTGGCCCCTTTCAGCAGGATAATGCGCTCGGCCACACTACACACATGGATGAAGAATGGTTTGAGGAACACAACAATGAGTCTGAGGTGAGGGCTTGGCCTCCAAATTCTCCAGATCTCAAACCAATCGATCATCTGTGGGATGTGCTCGAAAAACAAGTCCGATCCATGGACCATTCAGTATGTAATGCTCATATATACCCTGTTTCCCCGAAAATAAAACCTACCCCGAAAGTAAGACCTAGCACTATTTTTCAAGATTCCTGTAATATAAGACCTACCCCGAAAATAAGACCTAGTTTGGTGGTAGCATGTGAGGGGGAACGTGAAGAGCAGGAGAGATGGTGTCAGCCTGCAGGGACATACTGTATTAAAGGGATGACGGGGGACTCCCTCCGGCCAGCGCAGTGACAGGGAGCACTCCAGTACCAGACTTCACCAACTGCTGTCCCCCTGAAGGCGCTGCTTAATGTAATGGTACCGTACTTTACTGCGCTGTCCACTGTCTGAAGCCGGCGCTGCAGAAAGCAAGGCTGCGGCGATGGAGGGAGCAGAGCCGCATTAGCCGATATTCCTCTATAGCGCCAGTTACTGTGACAGGGGGAGTGATACCACATAACGTTTGGATTGTTGTACATTTTGTTGCACAGTAAAAAAAAAAAAAAATAAGACATCCCCTGAAAAAAAGACCTAGTGTGTTTTTTGGGGGGCAAAAAAAATATAAGACAGTGTCTTATTTTCGGGGAAACACGGTAGTACTGCAGTGCACACCGGAGCCAATCTGCCATAAAATGAGCATAAATAACAATTCCAATATAAAGTGAAAAGCAGAGGTATCAATATATGTAACAAAAATGTCCAAAAACAAAAACATGAAAAGTCCCACAAACTAGAACACTGAAGAACTTCCTCCACTGGCTTCTATTTCCTCCTGAGGTGCACAGATCCCTCCACCAGAAATCGCAGCCACCTCCTATCTTACCTTTCCACTATGGAATGTTACAATGTATAATGTAGCAATATGTTACATTGTAGTTGTGCCAAAATTTGACCAGTATACACTATATTACCAAAAGTATTGGGCCCCTCCCCCTCCAAATCATTGGATTCCGATGTTCCAATCCCCTCCATGGCCCCCGGTGTATAGGATGAGGCACCTCGGCATGCAGACGCTTCTACAGACATTGGTGAGAGAACGGGTGACTACAAGCGTGGTGCCGTGATAGGTTGTCACCGGTGCAATCAGTCCATCCGTGACATTTCCTGGCTACTGAATATTCCGCCGCGGTCACCTGTTACTGGTATTATAACAAAGTGGAAGCAACTGGGAACAACAGCGACTCAGCCAGGAAGTGGTCGGCCACGTCACATGACAGAGCGGGGTCAGCGCATGCTGAAGCGCACAGTGCTCAGAAGTCGGCAACTGTCTGCAGAGTCAATAGCTACAGACCTCCAAACTTCGTGTGGCCTTCAGATTGGCACAACAACAGTGCGTAGAGAGCTTCATGGAATGGGGGCCGAGCAGCTGCATCCAAGCCGCACATCACCAAGTGCAATGCAAAGCGTGGGATGCCGTGGTGTAAAGCGCGCCGCCACTGGACTCTAGGGAAGTGGAGGCGTGTTCTCTGGAGGGACCAATCACGCTTCTCTGTCTGTGAAGGGAACTCTTAAGGCATCAGCATACCAAGACATTTTGGACAATTTCATGCTCCCAACTTTGTGGGAGGAGTTTGGGGAGGGCCCCTTCCTATTCCAACATGACTGCGCACCAGTGCACAAGGCAAGGTCCATAAAGACATGGATGGGGGAGTTTGGGGTGGAGGAACGTGACTGGCCGCACAGAGTCCTGACCTCAACCCCATAGAACACCTTTGGGATGAATTAGAGCGGAGACTGCGAGCCCCTCCCCCAACATCAGTACCTGACCTCACAAATGGTCCAACATTCCCATAGACACACTCCTAAACCTTGTGGACGCCTTCCCAGAAGAGGCGGAGCTGTTATAGCGGCAAAGGGCGGAGCCAACCCAATACTGAACCCTACGCAATAAGACTGGGATGCCATTAAAGTTCATGTGCGTGTAAAGGCGTCCCAATACTTCTGGCAATATAGTGTATCTTCCATAGGCTTCCTTTATACGGTATATTTGAGTGTTTTCTTCTTATCATAAGAAAGTATAAAACATTCATAATAAACCGCTTCCTAAAAATGAATTAGAAGGTGAAATCCCCACTCATATATGAAGGTGAATAGTCGCTGTATTGGACAAGCATCTTAGAGAGCCTCTGGCCGCTCCGTTGTCAGCTACAGCATTGACACTACTGAAGGTGGATCATGTGACTAGGCTCTGTTGACTGACGCGTTTTGCCACAACTGATTTCTTCCAAGGATACCCTTTACCAGCCTACAAAGTCTTCAGAGGTCTCCCGCGGAGGTGGAACTGTTCCTATAAAAGGTGCACAATGACCAAGACCACAGACAATGACACAACCAGCTTCCGGGCCAAGCCGTCCCACGTCGTACCGCAGAGGTTATAATGAAATCTGAGAGCCCCATTGTGCTGCAGGACTTGGAGCGCCGGAGTTATGAGCTTATCAACGCTGCCATTAGAATATATAAGCTGCTACATGGTCACAGATATGTTTATGCAAAAGAAGAAAGAAAAAAAAACCCGGCGTAATAAGGACGAGAGAGTCTTTTGGCAGAGGAGGGAAGCTGGCCGCGGTAAGTTAATCTGTTGAGGAGAACCCAAATCCAATTCTCTCCGCTCGCTCGCGGCGCCGCGTCCTGTTGGGGATAAGCGTAATCCCGTTATGTTCTTCTTCCCGAGCCCGGATCTCATTTCCAAGTTACTGCAGATTCAGGGCCGGCGAGGAAAAGGGAGCCGGAGGAGACGAGGGGAGGAAGAGAGGCATCTGACGCAGGAAGTCTCTGCTGCACCACGCTCACTTAAAGGAGAACTATGAGGGGGGAGGGGGGTGCTTTCCACTCACCTCATAGTTCTAGCCGACCTGTGACAATGAGACTGTCATAGGTCGGCTCAGTAGATCGGGAGGTGAGTGAACACATACCGGCGCTCGTTCACTTCTCTATCCTGTGCCGGCAGAGAGCCGTGACAGGGAAGGGGCTGGATTCCCCCCTCCCCGCTCCGATCTGCCAGCGCTGACTGGCGGAACGGACAGGGGAGGGGGCGGGTACAGCTGGCTCTGCCTCTAGATAGGCAGAGCCGGCTGTCACTCACGCAGCTGGGCGGATCTCGACATCGATGTCGGGATCCGCTCAGGCTGCGGCGCCTCAGTATACAGCGAGCTGTAGCTTGCGGTATACTGAGCTTTGGGTGACGGGAGGACGCTAGTTTGTGTCCTCCCGTTACCCTAAGGAGAACTATGGGGAAAAACACTGACCCCATAGTTCTCCTTTAACGAAGGGCTCTGCTCTAAACCAGTAAGAAGTTTCCGGAGTTTTTATTCCCGAGGCCGAACTCCGGAGATACAGCAAAATATGCAGAGGAAATGCGTATGTGGGAGCTGTACTACCTGCCCTGTGTTACTGTCCATCCAATTCTGAGATTTACACAGCTCTGCTAAACAGCACAACCCTGTCTGGCAAGGGTGGAGACCTGACTTTACTCTGCTGAAGTTCAGTAACACGTACATGTCTTGTCCTTCCCTTCAGTCTTCTATCTGACCTCCGTCCTCCCCTTCAGTCTTCTATCTGACCCCCGTCCTCCCCTTCCGTCTTCTATCTGACCTCTGTCCTTCCCTTCAGTCTTCTATCTGACCTCCGTCCTCCCCTTCAGTCTTCTATTTCTTCCAGATCTGTGCAGTAATCCTGGGTGAGATTTAGCCCTCGTTCACACCTGAACGTTTTGTAGCGCGTTCTACGCTCAACGAACGCTCTACAAAACGCTCAAAAATATAAAACACATTGTATTCAATGGTCTCGTTCCCACCTCGGCGTATTTCCGCCCCGTCCCTAACGCGCTACAAAACGGCCCACGCCTGAAAAGGTACAGGTGCTACTTTGGGCCGTTTTGTTGCGCGTTTCCATTGAGATACAGCCAAGTAGCCTTCGGAAATGCGCGACGGTCGCGCAACTTTTTTACCGCGAATCGCGGTAAAAAAAACGTGCGACAGACGCGCATATGCAATACGCCTAGGCGTGAACGAGACCTTAGAGCTTCCGGTAATAAAGACCACACACTGCTGCTCTCTCTCTACTTGTGCAGGGTGACTGGTCTTGTCTCCGCCCCCTCCCATAATAAAGACCCTATCACATTCTGACACACACACACACAGTGTCACCATAACAGGTTATAACTTAATCACACATTATGAATATACATCACGTATACATTGTTTCCTCACCAGATAGATCTCGCACACGGATATCATTATTACATGATAAAGTTATTATGAGGCAATTCTTTCGCAGGTAATACACAGAGGATTTGGAGTCATTAATCCTTTATACACATTTTCTTCTTTTTAATTAATTTTGTAGCTGATCCGATGTATTCACATATAGCGGAGTGTGTTCGCAGGATGTCTATTTCATTTCATTTTAACACCAGATTTCTATTTTTATGTTTTATATATCATTTCACATTGGTTTCATATATAACATTTGTTAATTTGCTGAAATAAAAAAAAGTTTGACATGACCAAACTCGTCATAATAATATATATTAAATTGGGCAAAGGCACCACACCCCTTCTATTAGAGAGGTCGTAAGAAACAAAGGAGCGATATCCTTGTGGAAATTGTGCAACAATATTTGTAGATTTATCATTGAATTATTTATATATA
>NW_017307617.1:303296-304383 GCF_000935625.1 Nanorana parkeri
CACAGCAATGAAGTCATAAAATGAACTAGGATCGCACTAATCCAGCACGTTATTATTCTGAGTTGCCCCACTCAAGCGGCGGCCATATTGAGTGGGGCACGTGAGATGAATAACGTGCTGGATTAGTGTGATCCTCGTTCATTTTATTTCTTCATTGCTGTGCTGTATGTGGATAGGCCAATGTAGTTGGATCTGTATGTGCGTTATCATTAATCGAAATTAAATCGACTAAAACATTTTTCGATTAATCGAACACGAAAATTTTAATCATTACCAGCCCTAATATATTTGGATATTTGGGGCTTTTTAAAGGAGAACTATGAGATGAGTGATTTCCACTCACCTCATAGTTCTAGCCGACCTGTGAAGGAGAACTATGGGGAAAAACACTGACCCCATAGTTCTCCTTTAAGTGCCAAGTGCCGTACAAGATGAAATAATGCAAATTTATGAAATCTGATTAAAAACAACAAGCCATACACATCCATGGGTCACCTATCCAGGGCCGGTGCTGCCACCAGGCAAACTAGGCAGCCGCCTAGGGCGCACTGATGAGGTTCGCTCCTCTGCTCAGTGGGTGGGGTTTCAATAGCCAGCCTGCTATTGGCTATTTCAAATTAAATTACATCCACCCGTCGCCTGCAGAAGTTAACTCGCAGGACAATGGGGCTGCGCAGGGAGGGGGGGATTGGGGGTTGCACCATAGTCTAACACCGGCCCTGCACCGATCTACATTGATAATTCAGCATCTGCAAACCTGGATCACCCATGTGACATTCTGCATCACGTGACAAGTAAACATGTAACCATTCGTTGAGATACGATTGGTTTAGAGCAGCGTTCTTCAAACATATTTTCAGTCAGGGCACCTTTAAAGGTTTGCAAAGTGTCAGGGCACCCAAGTCTAAAATGTAAAAAATGATGTGTATCTGAGATAGGGGTCTGGTATGGATTTTAAAGGGGCACCCCCCAAAAAAAACACACACACACACACACACACAAAGTGAGGTCTCCCCCCTTTTTAATCAGAGTCACTCATTCGCATTAGCATGACAGGGTAAGGCACAGCCGTCCTATGACCCAACCA
>NW_017307617.1:310713-313196 GCF_000935625.1 Nanorana parkeri
TTCGCCTATTCTTTTGCCTTTTGCTCCAGGACTTTCTGTCCTCTTCATATCAGAACTCCCCCTTTCACATCAGAGTCCCCTTTACATCAGCAGCACCCCTCCTTTCACGTCAGAGTCCCACTTGACATCAGCAGCCCCCCTCCTTTCACGTCAGAGTCCCCCTTCACATCAGCAGCCCCCCTCCTTTCACGTCAGAGTCCTCCTTCACATCAGGAGCTCCCTCCTTTCACGCCACAATCACCCCCTCTCACGCTCGGAGCCCCCTTCATATGAAAGCCCCCCCTGTAAAATCAGGAGTCCCCTTTACATCAGCAGCCCCTCTTTTCATGTCAGAGTTCCCCTTTACTTCAGGAGCCCCCTCCTTTTATATCAGAGTCACCCCCTCTTACATTTCCATGAAAGTAAGTAGTCATTGGGCTGAATCCAGCGCCTCACCTGTACTAGTTCCAGGATTTGATTGCTCGCCCCGCCCCCACTGGAGAACATTCGCCGGCACCATTTGTCCTGGTGACATTCGTCAATGGGGCAGAAACCCCCAAAATGTTTCACCCGTCACCGGAATTGTTCGAGCAAAATAAAAGTCCAGACCAGCTCCCCCTCCATATGCTCCTCCTTGTTATCAGGGTTGACTCCACAAGTTGCTCAGGAATATTAAATCCTTTAGTATAATCTTTTGACCAATGACCAGCCGGTACAGAATCACGGCTCCGATACAGAGTGGTCGAAACGCGTCGTCCAGTACAGCGTGAATTTTTGTGCCTGCCTTGCATTGTTTTTAAACAGCTCGTATTAAAGGATTTCATTCTATATTCCGGCTGTGCTGATCAACTTTCAAGACTTGACAGTGCTCCAGGAACTCTCGGCTTTTGGATGAGGATTCCTGAATTGTCTTGCGGATTCTGCTCACCCCGCTTACAAAATTGGTTCTTAAAATGAACTCCGGGCACGCAGCCAAATACATTGTTTAAATAGATATAGGGAGAGCTGCTGTACCTGCCAAAAGGATTTCTAATTCTGTGCAATCATTCCTGTTATCCTGGCACCCTGCAAAACTGCATAGCTAGTGCTGGGCTTTATTTTTTTTTAGAAAAGCCCAGCATGCACTTGCACGCATTGCGGCATTGATCAACCCTGCATTAAAATGTCTGGTCAAGCCAAAACATTTTTTTCTAAGCTGTGAGGAGGCAGCTGTGTCAGTTGCAGTTGTATCGCCATAGAGAGATTTCCTCTTGTTGCCTATTGGGTCTCTGGAACAGGAAGTGAAGGGAAATCTCACCATTGTGACACAATATTAAAAAAAAACATGATGCATGATGGGGGTTAAGGCTTTCAAAACTTCATCCACAACTAAAAAAAAAAAAAAAGATTTATCCTGGCACCCTCCAAAACTGCATATCCATAGCTAGTGCTGGGCTTTGTTTTTTTATAAAAGCCCAGCATGCACAGCACACATTGCAGCATAGACCAATCCTGTATTAGGATTAGTTCACATCCTAAGCAGTGCGTTTTGGTCCAATTCTGGCCGGAACGCACTGCTGCCGGCTCACTTTTTTGCCAGGCTGGAGGGGGCGTGGCGGGCCATTGAAGTGAATGGCACCGTAGCCATGCCCTCCGGCCGCAATGCGATGGCCCGCATGGGATCGCAAGTCACATTGTGCCTGCAGTGCGCCGCAATCGAAATGCTGCAAGCACTATTTTGATCACACTGGACCGCACTGCAGGCACAATGTGCCTTGCGATCCCGTGCGGGTGATCGCATTGCGGCCGGAGGGCATGGCAACGGTGCCATTCACTTCAATGGCCCACCACACCCCCTCTTCCAGCCTGGCAAAATTTTGAGCCGGCAGCAATGCGATGCAGTGCGTTCCGGCCAGAATCGGACCGGAACGCACTGCTTATGGCATGAAGTAACCCTAATACAGGATTGGTCTATGCTGCAATGTGTGCAGTGCATGCTGGGCTTTTCTAAAAAACAAAGTCACGACTGTCTCACATTGGAGACATTTCCTCTTGTTGCCTATTGCTTCCGCATAGGGAGCAAGGGGTCTCTTCTGCAGCACGCTGGCAGGGGGCAGGCTTCTCTACTCAGGCTGCGGCTGCTTCCTAAAGACGACAAGCTGTAGGGCTTTGACTGTGATGGACATGGAACGCATTCCGCTGATTTCGCTGACGGTTTCCGTTGGGATTCAACATGAATAATGAGGTGATTTTCCATTGGCCGCTTTCTTTGACTATAAATCGGATAATTCCGCAGTTCACGTCCTATTTTATCTTCCTTTTTTTTTTTTCCCAGCCACATTGTTTCTTTTTTTTTCCCCTCGGGGAGCCGGAAAATAAGGCTACGAAACCTCCTATTCCCTGGACGCCGCCGGCCCCCTTCAGCGCGGAAACTTGACCCCACTTTGCCCAATCCAAATCTCCCGTCTCTCCGATAACGCTGATGACGCGTACTTAAAGCGCGTAAGATTTTTTCCCCACAGACC
>NW_017307617.1:313441-315229 GCF_000935625.1 Nanorana parkeri
CTTCCCCCTTCCCCCCCCTTGGATCACATAGGACGATCTCCCATCGCTACCTCTGCCCCGACGCCGGCAAATGATTTAGAGAGACGTATTAAAATGCAAATTCGCGCCGCTCTCGCTACTTTATCATCCGGCTCGTTATGCAATTTGCCAGTCATAGAGGGGGAGGAATTAGCATAATGGCCCTCCGGGGAGAGATCAAGAGAGAAAGACCAAACACAACATGTCGAAGCGTTCCAAAACAATTATCCCGCGCTATTGTTGTTTTTTTTTTTCTTCCCTTCTTTTTCCCCGGGAAAGTTGCGGCGTCCAAAAGCGCCGATGCCGCTTTGGGAGCCTGACAATGCTCGGCGTCCTCGTTATTTGCATCGTGGCGTGCGGAATCGTCAAGGGGGCCGACGCGTGGTGGCTTGAAACCCAAACATTCATCTGGGTGAAGGTGTGGAGGGGACACACAAAAAAAAAGATAACTCCGCCTCTTTTTAATCCAATTTGGCCAAAAAGGTAAATCCTATATTTTGTAAAAAAAACTTTATTGCTCATCCTTACCTGCTTGAGTGCTGAAGATAATTGCCTTAAAGGAGAACTATGAGGCGAGTGAAAATCCCCCATCTTATAGTTCGAGCCGACGTGTGACAATGAAACTGTCACACGTCGGCTCAATAGATCGAGAAGTGAGCGAACACATACCGACGCTCGCTCACTTCTCGATCATGTCCCTGCAGAGAACCGTGACTGTCACTCATGGCTCCCTGCAGGGATTCCCTCCCCCCTCCCCTGTCCGATCCTCCAGCGCTGACTGGAGGAACAGACGGGGGAGGGGGCGGGCACAGCTGGCTCTGCCTCTAGATAGGCAGAGCCAGCTGTCAATCACGCAGCTGGGCGGATCTGGACAGTGATGTCGGGATCCGTCCCGGCTGCGGCGTCTCAGTATACCGCGAGCTGTAGCTTGCTATATACTGAGCTTTGGGTCACGGGAGGACGCTAGTATATGTCCTCCTGTGACCCTTAGGAGAAGTATGGGGAAAAACACTCACCTCATAGTTCTCCTTTAAGGCATTGCCTGGGGTTCTGCTTTATTAGCAGGCTCATTGTACGTGATCGGGGCACGGACAAAACAGAGCGAGCGCGGCATCGCTATTAGCGGATTAGCCAGCCTGTTCAAAATGGAACCCCTGTCACTCAGGGCCCCCCTCAGGGTTTTAGAAAGAGCACGCAAGTAATCTTCAAACGGAAGCCCATTTATTAAAAGACGCGGCTTAATGAAATACCGCAGATGGATTCAATTTGCACACGCGAGGGGAAAAAAAATAAAAATAATTGCATGATTACATATTATATGCGCTCATGAAGCTATGCTTGCAGGGCCTGCTTGAAAATCAAGTGTTTGTTTACCAAGTCTGGGTTCCCAAAGAAATTGGATAATTAGTGCTGATTTGCAACGCAAATTATGTCTTTTTTTTTTTCCTAATTTCCGTTTGCACTCGTAACAAGCCTCGTACAAAGTGAGCTCTGCTCCTGACTGTCATGTGTCTAGCAGATGTAATAATGAAACGCATTCAAGCAAATGACATCTCGCCGAATCACTTTCCGCGAGGTTCCGTAATTATAGAGTAACAGATTAATCCTTTTACAGCCAGAGGAGATCTGGAGAATTGGCAGTCAAGAGTTCAGCGGCATTACGCCGGCGGCTTACAGGTGTCGCCAAGGCAAAACTTGAAGTGGCTCTTGCTGGAGTGCGGGGAGCTGAGTCATTTGTACAAAGTTTCATCTGGGGGGGGGGGGGGGGGG
>NW_017307617.1:315540-323016 GCF_000935625.1 Nanorana parkeri
ATTGGTTGTTTTTGGCAAATGTTTGAGCTACCTTAAATTTCTGGTGACGTGGATGGGGCCTTTCAAGGTGCGTAGTAGTGATGAGTCTGGGCTTGGCCCGAGTTTGCCCAAGCATTGCGGTGGGACATTCCCCGCCACTTTGTGACATATAGCTGTAGGGCACAGAATGTACCACCCTGCAACTGACATAACAGTGGTGGTATAGGTCTTAACCTCCCAGCCACTAGGGGGAGCCATACAATGCAGCACATGGAGTGGAGATGTCCAACATCAGATGCTCCTGCAGCACGTCTGCAGTGGCGTCACAAGGGGGCTGCGGCCCGCACCCGGGTGACACCATTGCAGGGGTGACACCAAAATGACTGACAGTCATTGTAGGATCACCCCCTCTAAAAATTTCAGGCACTTGGTCATGGACCAAGAGCCCGACAGTGTCAGGAGAGAGGAGGGGACCCGGCGGCATATCTCATCTCGCCAGGTGAAAGTTCCCTCTTCTCTTTGCCAGCGTCCTTCACCAAGATGGCCTCCGGCAGGCGTCAATTAGGTAATCGCGCATGGTGACGTCACGCGCATGCATGTGAGATGACCTAACCCATTCTTGGAATGTATGGTAGGTACTAGAGATGAGGTTTGGCTTGGTGTAAACCAAGTTCACTTGAGTTCGCCCAAGTCTCCTCAAAACTACTGCCACCCCCTCCTCAAGACCCATCCAATGACGGAAGCCCATTGGAAGTCTCAATCCAGACCTGAACCCGCTCCTACTTCACTCTTCCCCAGTGTAGTCTGCACCGTACGTCTGGAAGAGAACTTGTGACCAGTCCAGCATTTCCAACAGCACCAATACCCATGACACCTGACTGCTGAAGATATTTACCAAGATGAACTTACTAGTCTTCACCTCTAGTCTTCAGTGATCAAAGCAATGAGACACTTTTTGATTCCAAAACTTTAACTGGACATATTAACAATTCACAATACAGTCCAAAAATATGGTGACAATGATGTCCAAGGCACAGGTACGGAGTTTGCAAAATTAAATTTTTCAGCTTTTATGCAATTTTTCCCATCTGTTGGATGCCAAAAGGAGGAGTGCTGCCGAGTTCACTAAGTTGTATAGAAGTAACTCTCCAGCTGCGAGTCCTCTTTCCTTTTCTGGACTACAGGCCCGAGGCTGACCCACTTACCACCAAAGGGAAAATGTGCACATATTATTTTATTCTACATCACTCTCAAGATTTTCTCCGTCTAGCCCAGCTCCTCACAACTCTACCTATATATACCAAGTGGGTTGACCCCTCCAAGGGTCACGAGACTAACACACAGAAAAGCCGGGACAACCTAACAGGGCAGTAACTACAGCTCGGCGCCTTTGTTGGTCCTATATCACAAAGACAGTGTGCGCTGGGGCTGAAAACCGTGAAAGAAAACCGTGAGATTTTAAAACGCCTCATTATTGCGACCTGCTTCCTAGCCAAACAGGAATTGGCGTTTCGTGGTAACGATGAAAGTGCGAGATCTTCGAATCGTGGCAATTATGTGGAGCTGTTGCATGCATTTGCTGAGATGGATGAGAGGTTGGCGAAACATTTGGAGACATCCGCTGCGTTTTCTGGCTTATCAAGCAGAATACAGAACGATTTAATTGAAGCGGTCGCTGATGTCATTAGAAACGACATCAAAAAGGAGATTACTGTATTTTTCCGTGTATAAGACTATACTTTTTCTTTAAAATATTTACCTAAAAATGGAGGGGCGTCTTATACACGGGGGGCCAAGAGGAGAACCGCGGTTGCGAAACTGCCGATACCTCTGCAAATTAGCCTCACGAGTGAAACTTCCGATTGTAGAGGCAAGCTAACAGGTTTCCTCCAATCATGAGCCTTATGTATCCGTCAGCTGATGCTGCGGAGAGCGTGTAGCCAGATGCAACAGGGAGCCCATAAAAATGTCAGAAAACAAAAAAAAATACTGGTACCAGTAAGCGGCTGTCTTACTCTGCAAAATTTAAAACGGATGTAATCAGTTATGCAAAAGAGCATGAAAAATATTGATTTCTGAATTTTGGGTAAGAAAAGTGGGGGGCGTCCTATACATAGGGGCGTCTTATAGAGGGAAAAATACGGTAATGCCGCCCCCTTTGTAGCAGTCGAAGTAAATGAGACAACAGATATAACACACAAAGCCCAGTTCTCTGTGATCATGCGCTACGTAGCTACAAGTGGGGTGACTTGTGAGGCATTTTTGGGATTTGATGATGTGAGTGACAGACGAGCACCAGCTATTGCTGATTATGTGTTCGGAGTGTTGAAGAAGTACAATTGTGCTGATAAGCTGGTATCTCAGACTTACGATGGAGCCTCTGTGATGGCATGAGATCTTAATGGGGTCCAGGCCAAAATTAAAGAGAAGGTACCCGAAGCCACTTTTATCCATTGTTATGCACACAAATTGAACCTGGTACTAATGCGTTCAGCACAATGTATGCGTCAGTGTAAAGTATTTTTTCAAACGCTGGAGGGACTTGCAACATTTTTCAATAGGTCAAACCCACCTACAGGACGAGATTGTAAAGCGGCGTTTACCAAGAGCAGCGCCAACAAGATGGAGCTCCAATTCCAGGCTAGTTCAGACAATCAGCATGTACCAATCTGATCTACGTACTGTGTTCCACACTATGAGTGAAAATCCTGACGGTTGGGATAATGAGACTCTGATGATGGCCGTTGGATATGATCTCTGGCTGTCAAAAGCATCAACCTGCTTCCTGATAATGGCATACGAGTGCATTTTCCATGAAACGGATGCACTGTTTCGTGTGCTGCAGAACAAGGTGATGGACATAGGATTCTGCTGCGCACGAATCCGTGACACAATGGAATTTGTGGAATGCCAGAGACGAGAGTTTGACAATTTCTACGATCGGTTCCAGCAGAAATGCACCACACTTGGCTTGCAAGACAAAGACCGAAGTAAAGAGCCAATCAGAGATGAGAGGAAAAGAACGTTTTATAACATCCTGGCCAATATTTGTCTTCAGATGAAAGCTAGGTTTGATCATTTTGGGGAGCTAGCCTTCATCGGTCTTGTCGATTGCACAAAATTTAGTGAAATGTCACAACACTTCGATGACACAAAACTGCAGAGCCTATCGACATATGCCAGGCATTTTGACTTTGTGAGGTTAAAGGCTGATCTTATCGGACTGTACGGTTCACAAGAGGTGAGGGACAAATGCAAATCGCCTGGGCAGCTCCTCAGCTTTTTAGTCCAAAATAATCTGACGCAGACGGTTCCAGAGGCGACAAAGCTGCTCCAGTTGGTGCTCACCATACCAGCTACAACAGCGTCTGTTGAAAGGTCGTTCTCTGCTTTGAAACGACTTAAAACATACAGTTGGAAAAGGTCTGACCAAGGGCGACTTTCATCCCTGGCAATCATCTCTATTGAGACAGAAAGACTCTCAAAACTACAAGAAAGTAAAGAAGACTTTTACAACGCAGTCACTGACATCTTTGTCCAGAAGGATAGGCGAATGGACTTCATTTACAAGTAAAGGTAGGTAAAGGTGTCTCACTCTAAAACATAGCACTACGTATTAGTAACACTGTTAAAAGTCTAACTTTTGCTTCGGAACTCCCCCAATTTACCCGTCTATTTAATGTTACTAGCCCATCTATAGGTGCTCTGTTAATTGTATAGTCTTATTCCCTAGAGAGTGCCTCATTTCTCCTCTTATTTCTCCCCAGGGTTTTCATTCCCTCCAGAAAATACTTCTCCTGAGGAATCCTCATATGTTCGAGAATCTTTTTTCTACATTAGTTAATCAATCTTGGATCTTTTTCACTGTTTGACTAGTGAGCTCCACGAAAAAAAAGTCTCCTCCGGCCAGCTCGTCACGCAATGGGAGAAAGGGGGGAGCGGAGAGCGCCGGAGGTACGGCCGACGACGGTGGAGAAGTCCAGCTGATGAGGTCCGGGAGGGGCGTGAATCACCTGCCGGGCTTAAGTGTCGTCGGCCAGCTCGTCACGCAAGGGGCGGAGGTCGAAGCACGGCTGGCCGGAGGAGAAGATGAAAAAAAAAGACCACCTGGAGGTAGGGTGCGAGAGGAGGAACCTTTCCAGCCGAGGTGGCACCGAAAGCCAGGGATCGCAGCCGGCAGTCGGGGCCAGGTCCCGGGCAGGGCTTCCGCTGACTTGACCCCGGAGGTGGAAAAAAAATGAAAAAAAAGACCACCTGGATGTAGGTGGCGAGAGGAGGAACCTTCCCCGCCGAGGGCGCACTGAAAGCAAGGGATCGCAGCCGGCAGTCGGGGCCAGGTCCCGGGCAGGGCTTCCGCTGACTTGACCCCGGAGGTGGAAAAAAAATGAAAAAAAAGACCACCTGGATGTAGGGGGCGAGAGGAGGAACCTTTCCCGCCGAGGGGGCACCGAAAGCCAGGGATCGCGGCCGGGCAGTCGGGGCCAGGTCCCGGGCAGGGCTCCTGCCGATCCTGGATGTTCGGAATACAGTCTGTCCGTTTGTGAGGGCCTCCAGCCCCAAATTGCAGGTTTTTGACCAAGGTTAATAAATCTTTAAATGGAGTTTTTAAGGATCGTATGTCCACTTGTCATATGTGACTGCAGGTTTAGTTGCTGTCTAGTTGTCGACGCGTTTCGCCCCTCCCATTGTACGGGGCTTCGTCAGGACATCCGCCGATGTAACCCCAGAGATGGGGAAAAAGAAAGAAAAAAAAAAAGACCACCTGGATGTAGGGGGCGAGGGGAGGAACCTTTTCCGCCGAGGGGGCACCGAAAGCCATGGATTGCGGCCGGCAGTCGGGGCCAGGTCCTGGGCAGGGCTCCCGCCGACGTGACCCACGCGGTCAGCAGTCGGGCCCAGGTCCCGGGCAGGGATCCCGCCGACGTGACCACGGAAGTGGAAAGAAAAGAATCAGGGGTGAAGAAAAAACAGTGTCTTTTTTCGGCCAGCTCGACTTGCGGTTCAAATCAGAGGTGGAAAAAACAAGTTTCCTCCGGCCAGCTTGTCATGCTCAACCTGGAGGGTGGGGGCAAGAGAACGAACGTTCCCTGCCGAGGGGGCACCGAAAGCCAGGGATTGCGGCCGGCAGTCGGGCCCAGGTCCCGGGCAGGGCTCCCGACTGGATGGGGGGATTCCTCACCAATCACACAAGGCGCCGCACGTCACTGCCTCACCCAGATCACAATGCAGGGCACGTCACGTCACTGCTGTACAAAGGCGTCTCAAGGGGGTTGCAGGTGACACCATTGGAGAGGTGACACCAAAATGACTGACAGTCATTTTGGTGTCAGCCCCTCTGAAATGTCAGGTACTTGGTCATGGACCGAGAGCCCACAGTGTCACGAGAGAGGAGGGGACCCGGCGGCACACCTCATTGCGTCGAGTGAACGTCTCCTCCTCTCTCTACCGGCGTCCATCACTAAGATGGCTGCCGGCAGGCATCAAATGGATAGCCACGCATGCGCAATGACGTCATGGCGGGGTGTCACCCGGTCCACGCTCCTGGGTGACTAATGGCCTCAGGATGACCTGCTCCTGTACATGCAAAAAGGCTTCTAAAAAAGGAGCCCGATAGTTGAGGTGGCTCGTGTCCCTCAACCCTGAGGGTGGAAACAGAGGAGGAGTGCAAAGGATGATGTAGACACTGTGCAGAGTAGAAAGTCCAGGATCTGGAAGTGAGGCAGGTCAAGCAGAGCCAAGGTCAAAGCCAGCCGAGCAGCGACAGTACAAAAACAGGAGGCAGAAGGGAGTCCAATAAACAGGCCGAGGTCAGGAGACAGGCAGCAATCAAGAGTGGTCGGGCAGCAATCACGAGTCAAATACAGGAAGCAAGTCAGCAAGGCAGAATCAGGGCTATGAAGATCATCCAGCAACTAAAGATACGCCAGCTGCATTTAAATAGACTAATCCATTAGCAGGAGCAGCATCACTTCCTGTGCGGCTGATGTTCACATGTTTTCGCGCGAGTCCGTTTGTCAGGGATACCGGCACAGGTGACCCCACACCTGCGCAGGTACCCACACAGGCAGACCAAACACGTGACCACACAGGACAAGGCAGAATGTATGATATACCGTTTTAATATGCCAACCAGAATAATACAAACAGAAACAAGTCTTAGCAACCAGCTACATCTAAACAACACCACAAGCAAGAAGAAACAGGCAAGCACACCCAGGGAGCAAGGCAAAACCCCAGGGGAACTAAGGGACGAAAGGTCAGGGTACAAGGAGCTAACAGGACTCAGGAACATAAAGAGGTCACGGTTCTGGACAACAAGCAGGGAACATACACATGATACAGGACTCGGGAACAGAAGCAGGTTACAGGACTGGGGACTCAGGCTTAACAGGAAACAATACTGAGCCACAGACCTTACTGCAGGGAGGGCTTAAGTAACCTCCCAGGAAGCACCAGGTGGTGGATGGGTGGCAGCTGGGAGACACCTGCAGGTGAGCACTGGAGTTGCAGTTTCCAGCACCACCCAGTGGAGGTCTGGTACCTAGCAGTTCCTGGCTGCCTGGAGACCCCCGCAGGTGAGTACAGAAACTGCAGGGCTTAGCTCCAGCGCAACCTGGAGGCTCTCTGGATCCTAACACCGTTGCACGCGCGCATGCACACTAGCGCACGGTTTCCAGTTACCCATAAAACGGGACAATGTCCCTGTGCAGAGGTGGTTGGTACCTTACAGGGCCCTTGGTGTAGACTATAGAATACTCAAAAGAAGAAGAAAACCTCATCAAATGAATAGAGTCCAATGAGCATTTCTTCAGTCAATAGAGATAAACCTACATGTTTCGGGGCATCCGAAGGTCCCCCTTAATCGGGGCTACAGGAATGCAAGCAATATACATATATACATGATACATATACTTAGTCTGTCAGTAATTGGGTAAATTAAGTAAAAAAAAAAAAATAGGAGAAGAATGCACGCATAAGATACAGAAAACATTTATAGCATAGTTCATATTCTCTGCATCATTCAGAACTTCCCACTGCTGGAGGAAGAAGACCAGGGACATTACTTAACTGGGTTGGGGGGGGGGGTCGGGGTCATAGGGGGGGAGTCTAGGGGGAACGGGAGGCAGGAGTTGGGCTCTGGACACTTGGGTAGGTTCGTTGTCATAGCTCCCTCTATTGTCTTATCCACCAATCTGTACAATGAATAACAAAAACACCATAAAGATGTAAAAACAACACAAAATATTGTCTGTAAGGTAATCACTGCAATTAAAAGTCAAAATATGTGCTTCATGAAAATACACTTTAGCTTTGAAGACCAACTCCGAGCTCAGTACCCCCTGTGCCCAAATCACCCCCTTCCCTACTTCCAGCTGAAGGCCCCCCAGCATGTTATATATTGGTCTTTGTGATGATGATGTCAGTGCATCAATACAAGGGGTGGACCCATGATGCCCTAGATTCATAAAAGAGTCTCAGTCTCCTGGGTTGAGCAGC
>NW_017307617.1:323042-339123 GCF_000935625.1 Nanorana parkeri
GTAACAGCTAAAACTTTTTATCTAAAAAAATGTTCCCAGAGTTGAGCTTTCTGGTTCACGGAGAGATGAGAAACGGGCCAGAAAGCGAGGGGTGACATCTTCAACGGGGATGCAAGCAGCTTTGAAGACCTGACGGAGGTTTTAATCCACTCAAACACAAACCAGAAGCTAAGTAAGGAATTAAGCTTTAAGGACAGTTTGTTTTATACCAGATGATTACTTGATGCTGCCGTATCCGCAAGATGAGACAGGTGTTTTACTTACAAATACAGGATAAAAGGACAATTTATCAGATGCTCCAATTCAGCAGGCACAAACAGCTTGGCGGAACAGTATTTAATAAGGTGTTACGGCAGCGGGAAATACGAGGTACGCGGCGCTGTGCTAGGCACTGTAATTGCCAGATCTCCCAGTTTCTCCTTACCAGCCAACAAGAAGATTGAACCGTCATGTCATATAAATATATATATATATTTTTTTTTCCCCCCTCTTTGGCATATCTGCCTTTTTTATCTCATGTGCTGGCTTTGAAATTGAAAATAAAAAGGATGCCCCGAGGCCCTCTCCCGTAGAAGAAGATAGGCCTTCCGCAATAAGCTTCTCTTCTGACAGGTTGTTTCCGAGCCGAACCAATTTTAGACCTTGGTGGAAGCGCCTTTTAATAACGCTCCTCTCGACCCCTGCGGGGACTGACTCCCGAAACACAAGCCTATTTAAAATGATAATTTCATTTAATGTCCTCTTCACTCCGGTTAGGCTTTTCAGAGAACCTGGTCTGCAGGAAGCTAATCTCTCAAGCGACGGCGTCTCGCAGGCTTAAGCATGCAAAATGGTCTCACGGTGGTAGAGGTTCCCTAATAGGGGATGACTTCAATTATCGCTGCATCCAACCGGCTAAGTGTCGCCGGGCCTGGATTCGGGGAATAGACCTTGTAGAGTGTCATTTAGGGTTGGAAATTTGGCACGGAATTTCCACGGCGAGACCTTTCCTAGGCACGCTGACACTCCTAATAGGAGATTTCAGCAACATTGCTTTTGCAGCAAAAAATACAAACTTTAATGTAGGAGAATTTTTGTGGAATTTTGTTTGAAGAATGGATTTGCCTTTTTTCTTATTTAGAGGGGAAAAGTGTGTATAGGTTAGTTTATTTCATTCAGTGTTCTTAGGATTTGTGGGATAGATAGATAGATAGATAGATAGATAGATAGATAGATAGATAGATAGATAGATAGATAGATAGATAGATAGATAGATAGAGACAGATAGATAGATAGATAGATAGATAGATAGATAGATAGATAGATAGATAGATAGATAGATAGAGACAGACAGACAGACAGACAGACAGATAGATAGATAGATAGATAGATAGATAGATAGATAGATAGATACTGTAGATAGATACTGTAGATAGATAGATAGATAGATAGATAGAGACAGATAGATAGATAGATAGATAGATAGATAGATAGATAGATAGATAGATAGATAGATAGATAGATAGAGACAGATAGATAGATAGATAGATAGATAGATAGATAGATAGATAGATAGATAGACATAATATTGGGGGAGGTCACGTGCTTCCCTGTACCTGGAGCAAGGGAAGAAGGGACTCTCTGCAGGAAGCGTCCCGAGGCTGGGTGTCACCGGGAGCGGAGACCGGGTGACACCTCGCTGTGACGTCATTGCGCGTGACGTTGCCGTGCGTGATGACGTCATCGTGCATGCACGGTCATCTTATTGATGCCTGCCGGCGGCCATCTTGGTGATGGATTCCGGCAGAGAGAAGAGGGGACGTTCCTCCGGTGGCATACTTCATCACGCCGGGTGAACGTCCTCTTATCTCTCCTGACACTGTTGGGCTTTCGGTGCATGACCGAGTGCCCGACTTTTCATACGGGGTGAAAACAAAATGACTCAGTCATTTTGATGTCACCCCTCCAATGGTGGCAACCAGGTGTCGCACCCCCCTTGTGACACCACTGACTCTATGAAGCAGGGAGGTGGTGAGGAAGTGTGGGTGGGTGAGATTACCTTCCTGGGGTGGTCAGTTATCAGGAGGCAATGTTACTTTGCCTTGAATATGTCTCTTTCAAATAAACTTGCTCATGCAAAACAAAGTAACAGGTTCCCATTATTAGCCCCCCCCCCCCCCCCCCGAAAGTTTATTCTTACCTCTTATCATTTTAAGTGGCAAGATTATATCCCGCTTCTTGTTGTGTCTCCGTGACAGGAAGTGAGGGGAAATCTACCCGACAGGAACACAAACAGCAAATGGAAACCTTGACATGTGTTGTAATCATTTCCTACTTGACCCGAAAGTTAAATTTAAGCTTTTCTCTTTCTGTTTTAGATCTTAAAAACATTGCACAGACTGTAGTTACCCCTAAAGGAACAGTATAATGATTTTGATTACATTTATTTTCATTCTTTTAAAATGTTTCTAAAAAAAACAAAAACTTTTATATTGCCTTCATAAAATCTATATTACAGAAATTAAACTTGAACACAGAGATTACATTGTGTTTGAAGAGAAAACTGTTCTAACCAGAAAGCCCAACTTTGCCCGCTCACCTTTGTCAGACTTTTGTCTGCTTCTTTTGAGCTAACAAGATGGAGGGGAGCATGTCCCTCCTCTGGCTCATAAGATAAGTCACGTGCGCATGTCTGTTTTCTGAAAGCCTTAAAATAGAAGGAAGTTCACAACGTAGCAAGGAGTAGTGGAGAGAAACCTTAAAGGAGAACTATGGGGTCAGTGTTTTTCCCCATAGTTCTCCTTAGGGTAACGGGAGGACACAAACTAGCGTCCTCCCGTCACCCTAAGCTCAGTATATAGGGAGCTACAGCTCGCGGTATACTGAGACGCCGCAGCCAGCGCGGATCCCGACGTAGATGACGGGATCCGCCCAGCTGCGTGAGTGACAGCTGGCTCTGCCTATCTAGAGGCAGAGCCAGCTGTACCCACCAGTCAGCGCTGGCAGATCGGAGCGGGGAGAGGGGAATCCAGCCCCTCCCCTGTCACGGCAGAGAGCCGTGACAGGATCGAGAGGTGAGCGAACCCGGTATGTGTTCTCTCACTTCCCGATCTACTGAGCCGACCTGTGACAGTCTCATTGTCACAGGTCGGCTAGAACTATGAGGTGAGTGAAAATCACTCCCCCCCCTCATAGTTCTCCTTTAAGTAGTAAGTAGACAGAGGAAATCTAAAAAGTAGCATTAGTCCTAAGACATAAGGATAAGATTATATATATATATATCTTGGCCAACATTTGTTTAGATCCCTAAAAATACAATTTGTTACAATGTATTTTGTGTATAGCATGAGAATTGGTACTTTCATTCATAGATAGGAATCCAAATCGGTTATTATATCATAAAACCACTTAGTTATATTTTTCATGACGTGTTTCCTTGAAGCAAACTCAGAGGAAGAAAATATTATGGCGGGGAATACGTCTCATCCCATCAAAGGTGGAGATCACCCTCATGGCACCAGCAACAAGAAGAGACCCTCTGAAATGTAAGAAGACTTGACCAGGTGTGCTCCACAACCAATTTTTTAAATGCCCCATCAAGAGCCCCCTAAACAGTAGATGTAAAAGAGGTCAAACAGACCCAGAGCGGCAGAGAGAAGATAACAATTACATAAACATGACGTCTGCTGCTTCCAAAACCCAGCAATGGAAGAACCAAGGCCTGCAAATGTTACCAGCGTGTACTTGTTATTCAACACAATTACATATCACAAGAAGATGCATATTAAATATATACGATTTCCGAGCCGTGCATATTGTTTTAATATGTACTTATATTTAGGAACCCTCGCGGCCCTACATCTCTCAGTGCGCTCACGTTAACAGCTCTGGCATTTGACTTCCATCATTTCCGGACAATTTTCAAAATATCAAATACTGCTTTCAGGATTGTGTTGGTTCTGTTATTTCGCTCTAATTATGTCGAATTAGGCCGAGATATTTGCTGGAGAGACACAGGCTAGACTCTCACAACCAGCCACTTCAAGTAATTATCTGCCACTCTATGGTCTTACCATGGAGGGGAAAAAAAGAGTAATTGTTTTGTCTCGGGGTGTACAGAATTGAGTGACACCCCCTCCCCCCCCCATGAGTCCACCACAGCAATTACAGGGGCCTATGGGAAGGAAAGTAGAGGTGAGTGTTCAGCTGCTTTATGACCTATTCCCTCCCGAAGGAGGAAGAGCGCACCAGTTCCTTGCCTACAGCAGACAAGGAGAAAGAATATGGAAGTTTAGTTACTTTTAGGCTCAGCTCACACACGTCTGTACCTGTTTTATAGGTCTGGTAGGAATGTTAGGAGAATACCAATTCAAAAGCAAAGAAAAAAAAAAACTTTAAATATTAGTTGACTTGGCTGGGATTTGAACCTAGGACGTTAGCAATGGGAATCATTTGCTCTAACCGCTACACTATAGCCTCTGTACTTAAAGCATAGATGTGTTATAGAGGTAAAATGGTGTCAATGGTGCAACGAAATTCGTCCAATAACGAATTTCGGGAAATCGGGAATTTCGGATTCATTTGCATTCGTCTTAGCTGTAATTCGGAATTCGGATGCATCCGAATCTCCGAATTTCCGAAAATTCGTCCAAAACGAATTTCGGAACGAACCGAATCGCACATGTCTATTGGCCGGTACTGCTGTGAGGTGTGCGGAGAGCTCCTCCATCAATCTACATCTGTACCTGTTAACGCACACATTGATGCATGATATTTGGCGCACTGGCATGTGCTGTGTTAAGGTTGTCCCCTTGGGGGACCCTTAATGGTTGGACCCTTGAAGTCAAACTTGGTGGGGGAGCGTTCCAATGTAGTTGCTCCTGGGATCTTCCTGCCACTAGCAGAACTCTGTTCCAACCTCTGGAATTTTGGGACGCTGTAGGGAGTTCCATTTACCTGGAATCCAAAAACCCTTTCTTGGTGGGTGAGCGTTCCAATGTAGAGTCCACAGGCCCCACCGCCAGCAGACTTTGTGCCAACACTCCCATGCCCCCTTCCCCCCACACCCATACGTTACACTCCCTTCTAATTTTGAGCCCCATTTTACCAGTGTCTTCGGTACAGTCACATGACACTCAGGGCCCTATTGCTGCTCTTCTTCCTCCGGTGGTGGACAGATCTTAAATGATGCACAAAGTTAAAAAAAAACAGCACCAATCTTAGCAGAGTTCTCCAGGAAGAGTAAAAAAACCTGTCCCCCGCCAACACGCTTCAGAGAAGGACCCTTGCCCCCTGTATGGAAGCAGTGGTCTCTCTGCAAATGTCCGAGTCACAGCTGGAGCTCTCCAATCTGCAGGGGGAAGAAATTCACTGACTGAAGAGCTAGAAGTCTGACTCAACAGGGGGGCATGTGGGACCTCTGTATCAGGTGCGTTCGCGGGCGAGCAGCACAGAGGGAACCCGCTGGCAGGAAGCAGCCGGAAGGGTCCGAAGGCAAGGTAACCGGGGGGCAATCCAAAGAGGTAGTCGAGGGTAATCCGAGGTCGAGGCAGGCAGCAGAGGGTCAGAAACGATAGGCGATCCAAGGTCGGTACACGGGAGGTCAGCGGAGGGTTCAGGAAACAGGCAACAAGGCACATAGGAGGGGAGCTTCGTATGTCACACCATGAGGTGGAATAACTCAGCAATAAGCCAGAGCTCAGGCCAGGTTTTTATAGCCAGGGGAGTTAGGACCACCCCCCGGTCACCGAGGCAACCAGGAGGCTTCCTTCCTCGGGAACCAATGGCAGGCGAGAGAGATGGAAGGTGTGTACAGGGAACCTCCCCCAGCAAGGCTCACACCTGATGCCTAATGGAGCAGGAGTGCTACACACGTGCCCCCGGGGATGCGCGCGCAGCCTGCGTACCGCGCATGCGCACCCGCCGTGCGACTCGAGCATGCGTACCCGCAACCCGGGCACCAGGAGTTCTGCCAAGCTGAGGGGAAACCCGTGCCCTGCGCCGTGCCCGTGGCCCCCGAGCAGGGGCAACACCCCCTGCTTCCTGACACTCTGCTGAGAGATCACTGCTTCCACACAGAGACCAAGGATCCTTCTCTGCAGCATGGTGGCACATGACAGGATTTTAGGCTCTAAGGGCTTGTTCAAACCAATTGCGGTGCGTTCCAGAGCGGTAGCTGCTGAAACGCACCGCAATAGCTCACCAAACTTCCCCCCTGCAGGGGGAAGTTTTGTGAGCCAGGTACGTTCCAGCAGCTACTGCTCTGGAACGCACCGCAATTGGTGTGAACAAGCCCTTAGATAATGAGCAACTTTAAATCTTGTGCTTTTAATTAAAGTGATAGGACTGTTCATTTTATTCTGTACTGCTGGGATAAGCGCGCCGTCTGTTGTTTTCAATGAGTCAGTCCTGAGCTATAGAAGTGCATGGAGAGAACGGTGACGCACAGGCAGGATGTAGCAATGCTCCAATGTAGATACTGTATATGTACAAGGCTGTTATAAACAATACACACTGATGAGATCATCTGCATTCAACTGACCATATTCATACATATAGCTAAAAAAAAACCTGAAAAGACTGTAGTGTCCCTTTAACGCGTTCCAAATTTAGCAGCAGTAATGCGAGCGCAGGAAGATCCTCACACCTGCACTTTCCAGTCTTTGTGCAGAACACAGCTCACCGGAAATCAACGCGAGGAAAGAAAATTAATTACCGCCCGGGGATCATGTGACGAGCGAGATAAGGTGTTACCCGGCAAAGGGTATCTCATCCACCGCTGAGCCGAGCGCCACCCGGGACAAAAATAGCCCATTGATAAAACGCGGCAGCATCTGCCTGGGACTCATTAATAAATGGTTCCAGAAATCCATAACTAATTAGCTCTCATTTAATTAGTGCCGAGGAACAAAACGGCCAGCTTGACACGCTCGGATCCTTGTCTAATGGGGGTTGTTTGTACAAGGCTTGATAAAGGAGCCTTCAAAGTTCATAGAATGGAAAAACCATGCTTGATTAATGCGTCGCCCCGTTGTAGGCTACTGCCAGGTAGGTGCAGGACAATGGGGGGTGGAGAGGTGCATATGTGCGCTGAGTAGCTTTCATTTAAAAGGGACTTGTTTAGCAGTTATCACATTTTCTATTTTGCAGCTACTGAACTTCCTCTTCCAGAGCCACCCAACTCTGCAGCTACCAAGAGGTCTAAGAAGCTGCCAGACGACTTAGCAAACCAGACTCCACCCATAACCTAAACCATATCTAAATCCGAAACAGGTTTTCCTTAGTTTTAGATGGATAAAGCAACCACAATGTTATTAGCAAAGGAGAATGCAAGGGAATGTCATTAGCAACGTGCTCTATCTGTTAGAATACACATTATTGGATCTATAGCAATAACTCCTGCAGTGTAAAATTTCGGTCACTAGATGGCAGTGTTTAAGAGTTCTGTTATATCTATGGTAGATTCTCTGTTGTATTGAATAAGGTAGACTAATAAAAGCTGTGGCTTGCTTCCTGTTTCAAGCCATGTGCAGCGTGCGTATCAGACTGTGTGCTTGTGTTTCTCTGTGAGGCTGTGCAAGAAGTTTCAACACTATCTACTATTCGTAGGCTCCATCTAACCAATGGGAATGTAGGAACAAAGTCTGCCGGCGGTGGGGCCCTTAGGCTCTACATTGGACCGTTTACCTGGCAAGAAAGGGTTTTTGGATTCCAGGTAAATGGAACTCCCTACAGCGTCCTGAAATTCCAGAGGTTGCAACAGAGTTCTGCTAGTGGCGGGAAGATCCCAGGAGCAACAAACGAGTTCATTAGACGTGTGCGATTCGTTTCGTTCCGAATCAAAATTCGGATGAATTTTCCAAAAGGAGAACTATGAGGGGGAGTGCTTTTCACTCACCTCATAGTTCTAGCCGACCTGTGACAATGAGACTGTCACAGGTCGGCTCGGTAGATCGGGAGGTGAGCGAACACATACCGGCGTTCGCTCACTTCTCGATCCTGTCACGGCTCTCTGTCGTGACAGGGGGAGGGGCTGGATTCCCCCCTCCCCGCTCCGATCCGCCAGCGCTGACTGGCGGAATTGACGGGGGCGGGTACAGCTGGCTCTGCCTCTAGATAGGCAGAGCCAGCTGTCAGTCACGCAGCTGGGCGGATCCCGGCATAATTGTCAGGATCCGCTTCAGCTGCGGCGTCTCAGTATATAGTGAGCTTCAGCTCGCGGTATACTGAGCCTAGGGTGACGGGAAGAAGCTAGTTTATGTCCTCCCGTTACCCTAAGGAGAACTATGGGGGAAAGCCTTAACCCCATAGTTCTCCTTTAATTTGCTTTTTCTGTTGTTGTCCAAATCTGACATTATCGAGCTTTTTTTGTATCTAATAAACTTGCTCCACCGCATCTTCCAGATGACTTCTAGCGGGACTGAACTCCTGGCCCACCTGCCAAAATATCAAGTTAAAATTGTAGGTAACCCTTGTTATTGTCATTGTATCCATTTTCCAATTCCTTTACTTTTCCATTTTTTTTCCTTTACCATCTTAAATTTGTTATGTTTTTGTTTTATATTGTTTCTTTTTAAAGAGCTCGGGGGGCAGGGGGGAGGGAGGCGGGTGCTCTTTGGCATCCTTAGTGACGGGAAGAAGCTAGTTTATGTCCTCCCGTTACCCTAAGGAGAACTATGGGGGAAAGCCTTAACCCCATAGTTCTCCTTTAATTTGCTTTTTCTGTTGTTGTCCAAATCTGACATTATCGAGCTTTTTTTGTATCTAATAAACTTGCTCCACCGCATCTTCCAGATGACTTCTAGCGGGACTGAACTCCTGGCCCACCTGCCAAAATATCAAGTTAAAATTGTAGGTAACCCTTGTTATTGTCATTGTATCCATTTTCCAATTCCTTTACTTTTCCATTTTTTTTCCTTTACCATCTTAAATTTGTTATGTTTTTGTTTTATATTGTTTCTTTTTAAAGAGCTCGGGGGGCAGGGGGGAGGGAGGCGGGTGCTCTTTGGCATCCTTGGCTTCGATGCCAGAGCACGGATATTCTTGATCCAATTGCCACTGGATCTGTAGTATGTATTTTGTTGTGTCCGAGAGCCTTTGCAGAGTCTCTCGGATGCTACAGCCATATGACGAGACAGAGTCTCTCAGAGGAGCGGGCCCAGCAGTAAAGTGAAATAGGCAGAAAATCAAAAACATGCAACCCCGCCCTCTCCAACACTCACTTGGTCTTGCCTATCACGAAGCTTGCACTTGTAGTCCAATTCCATGTGTTCATTTATTCAGGGGCCCCCTGATGTCTTTTTAAATATTTGCTTTTATAAATGTTGATTTCAGGCGTCTGCCAATATGTAGAAAAAAGGTAATTGAGCATGCTAATTCAAGGAACAGAGCTGGGCTGGGAAGTTGGTGCATGGTCTTCAGCTGTTACCTTGCGCCTTGAATCCTGTACCTGTTCCTGATTTGCTTCCCTGTTGCTTACCTGGCCTGCCGTTGGACTTGTCTCTGCACTGCCTCCCTGTTATTGATCTTGGCTAGTACCTGACTACAGCTAATCTTTTCTGGCGTGACTTCGGCTAGGTCCTGCTGACTGTGGCTTATCTCTGTTGACCTTATGGGATGACCTTAGATCCTTCTTGTGTGAATTTGGCTAGTTCCTGGCTATGGCTCATCACTTTTGACCTTCGGGTGTGACCTCGTATGGTTCTTGACTGTGACTTATCACTGTTGACCCTTCTGGTGTGACCTCAGCTATTTCCTGACTATGGTTCACCTCTGCTGACCTTCTGATCTGACCTCATATAGTTCTTGACTACGGCTCACCTTTGCTGACCTTCTACTGTGACCTTGGCTAGTTCCTGACTGTAGCTCATCTCTACTAACCTTCTGGTGTGACCTTGGCTAGTTCCTGACCAAGGCTCATCTCTGTTAACCTTCTGGTGTGACCTTGGCTAGTTCCTGACTACAACTCATCTCTGCTGACCTTCTGGTGTCACTTTGGCTAGTTCCTGACTTCAGCTCATCTCTGTTGACCTTCTGGTGTGACCTCATATAGTTCTTGACTGCGGCACATGGTTGCTGACCTTCTCGTGTGACCAGGCCTACTTCCTGACTGCGGCTCATCTCTTCTGGTGTGACCTCATATAGTTCTTGACTACGGCTCATGGTTGCTGACCTTCTGGTGTGACCTTGGCTACTTCCTGACGGTGGCTCATCTCTGTTGACCTTCTGGTGTGACCTTGGCCTGCCTCCTGACCAGAACTCGGCCTGCTAACCTGCCTGCTGTTGGTATCCTGGGCTTCTAACCTTCGCTTATCCAGACCACACTCCTAGCCTGTTGAATGTTCCAGTGTCCTGGTCAACTTCCTACTGGTCTGCACAAGCATCTCACGGCCAAGCCTACTCCCAGAAGGGAGCTGTCATAGACTAGACTCCTGACACCTGTGCCACTCTGTGCCCTCTCAGTCCCTGGGCTCTGCTCCAGTGGTGTCTGGACCAGAGGTGTAAGGGAAGCCCTCTTGTCATCTCAGACTATGACTAGGTACATGACAGTTCATACATATATACAATATATTTGTTTGTGTTTGGTGACTGTAATCCTTGCATCTTTTTAACCCTTCATATATTATAGGTCACATGCCCTGCCCAGGGTCACCAACTTAGTTTTTTCCTGCCCAGGTAATATGTTTTTCTAATTTTGGACAGAATCGGGAACGGTTTAAACCTGTTGGGGTTTTTTTATTCTCCTGGCTGTGTTGTATTGGGTAGAATCACCATCACTTCCTTCCTCAGAGAACAAACAGATTCACATCACATTTACTCATTGCCTAAAAGGTGGGACATCACAAACCTGCCTGAAATACCCCCACCCCCCCTTCCCAAAGACCAGAACATATCAGACCCAGAAGAGAGTAAGCGAAATGGCCTCCTCTGTGTGCGGTCTGGCCACCAAATGTGGATCGTATCACAAGCACAATTAAAGGGAACTCCGAATATCTTTTAATGTATATGGCGAGCTCGGCAGCACTCTGCGTTACATTGTCATTACATATCATCTCTCCGTCTATATTTGTAGAGAGCTCGGCAAGGCCTGGCGAGGGAAGCGCCATATATCTATGCTGATGAAGTTCTTCATATACCTCGGGTAATATATTACTTGAATCATATTCAGACGCGCCGTCCGCTCTATTGATTTTCCCCGGGAACACCACCTGAGACTTCTCATTTATTAACTTTATTATAATAAATAGAAGTAAAATTTGAAATTAATTTTCGTTATAGCACTCGCTGCTGCCCCGGAGATTTCACTTATTGAGTATGAGCAGAAGGGTGGGGGGGGGAGGTATAAAAAATACACAACACAAAGTAAAATAATAGTAAAGCGTAAGGTCTCAAGAGGTTCCTAATAATAATCTGGAAGAAAAAGAAAATGGCTGCGTTGCTATAACAACCAATCAAATTCCAGCTGCTGTATTTGGAGTCCATGTTGAGGTCTGGACCTGATGTGTTGCTATTGGCAGTAAACAATAATAATATTAAATCTACATATAATTTCATACACATGAGGGCGGCCATTTCTGCTTATTAGCTGTACATTGTGTTCTTTCACTTTAGTAATGCTGCATGGTGATTCCGCTAAGCTGAAGTAATCAGTCTTCTACAGGCAGGAGAGAGAATTTCCTCAGTTCCTCCAGTGATCAGTCTGCTGCAGGCAGGAGGAAGCATTTCCTCAGTCTCCCCTTCCCCCAGTGATCAGACTGCAACTTTGTAGCCAGTCCCTAGCTGAGAGGTTGCAGCAGGGGCTACTCGGTGTTAGACATTTGTGAGCAAATGCTTCCTCCTGCCTGCAGCAGACTGATCTCTGGGGGAGGGGAGACTGAGAAAATGCTTCCTCCTGCCTGCAGCAGACCGATTACCTCATCTCAGCCTAGGCAGAGTCACTGGACTGCTTTATAATGCCAAAAATGCAGCTTTTTCTTTAAAAAAAATAAAAAAATACTGTTGTTGTACAAAAACACAATAAAACTCGAGAGAGAGAGAGAGAAAACACGATATTTGTCTTTTTTGCCGCCTTCTTCAAAATTCCGCTACCTGCTGAGAAAAGAACGCCGTGCATGTAAATGAAGCTGTACTTTCTGAACCCGATATTATCACTTTTTGCAAACTTTTTTGTTGTTGTTTTTCTCATTTCTTTTTTTGTTTGTTCAACCCCAGCTGTCCTATTGGGATATAATCCCAGCAGGCGGAGAGAAGTGCCAAGCTGCCTTCGCAGCAACTCCTCTCCATTGACATCATTAAATTCTAAATATAACTGAATAAAAAAACGCCACAAAGTCCCCAAACAGACAGGGCGGGGGAGGGATGCGGGCGAACGAGAGAGGGATGGGGGGAACGAGAGAGGGATGCGGGGGAACGAGAGAGGGATGAGGAGGTGGGGATGAGATAGCGCGCAATTTTATTTCCCGTCTATCCAATTTTTGACCGCTAATTTCATGCTATTCCGCTAACAATATGGACTTGTTTATAAATCATCTCCAAGTTTTGGTGTTTTTTTTTCTCTTTTAACAGATCCGCAACAGTTACAAAAACCGATTATTCTCTAAGTGGCTCCTAATCAAGTTACTGCCAAACATTGCAAAAATGTGTAAGAGGCGAAAACAGAAGCAGATTTGAGTCTTTTTTGTGTGTGCGGTTTATATCCTCTGTGGTTTGCGGAAGCACAATCAAAGCGTTCCCGGTACACCCAATTTGTGAACGGCGGTTTGCCGTCCCGCTCCGGGAAAGGAATAAAAAATAAAGAAATAAATACATTTTCTTGTTGGCAAAGTGGCTGCTGGACTGGGAGGCCATTACATTAAAAGCATTTGCAGCAGAGGGTTTGAAAGGTGTTTAGAACGATGAGCTAGTTGAACGAAGGCTCCTCGTCGCGCTAATGCAAAAAGAAGGTTCGTAAACAGCACTGAGCTCACATTGGGTGGTGAGCCGACAACTTCCACCTCCAGGCTTCAGCCGGGAAGGGACGAAGGTCAGGTTTCTACAATTAAAGGGTCAGCCACCGAAAAACTGATCATTCCTTTTCAACTCTGGGCAATTTTTAGCTATGGGTAATAGAGATGTCTCCTGCGCTACACTTATTCCGCCACTAGATGCCCTCAGTATTCTGGGGTGACTAGCAACCCAGGGGACTGAGGACTTACTATGAATGAATGGGTGTCATGGCCCTGCCCCCTGAGGGGTATCATGATGGCGCCCTTCCTTCATAGTGCATTGGAGCAAAGAGCAAGGGTAGAGGACCATCCTACCCCGAAGAAAAGAGGAAGATGAAAATGACCAAGGAGTGTCATGTGACTAGCCTAAAATCACAAATAAAGGTAAAGTATGAAAACAAGCATATCGTACACCGTGGGAGGCCTATAGGTGGGGAGCATGGGCAATTGGAAGGAGGTGGGGATGAGCCCGAGTTTGAACTTTAAAACCAGCTTATGACTTCTTCTATTTCTATAGGACTTTATTGGCGAGGCCACTGTGCTGAGTTCCTGGGTCTGTACACCTGCTGTGCTCATTATGAGGGGCCCCCACCATCCCTGTGCTGCGTTCCCGGGTCTGTACCCCCGCTGTGTCCATTATGAGGGGCCCCACCATCCCTGTGCTGCGTTCCCGGGTCTGTACCCCCGCTGTGTCCATTATGAGGGGCCCCACCATCCCTGTGCTGCGTTCCCGGGTCTGTACCCCCGCTGTGTCCATTATGAGGGGCCCCACCATCCCTGTGCTGCGTTCCCGGGTCTGTACCCCCGCTGTGTCCATTATGAGGGGCCCCACCATCCCTGTGCTGCGTTCCCGGGTCTGTACCCCCGCTGTGTCCATTATGAGGGGCCCCACCATCCCTGTGCTGCGTTCCCGGGTCTGTACCCCCGCTGTGTCCATTATGAGGGGCCCCACCATCCCTGTGCTGCGTTCCCGGGTCTGTACCCCCGCTGTGTCCATTATGAGGGGCCCCACCATCCCTGTGCTGCGTTCCCGGGTCTGTACCCCCGCTGTGTCCATTATGAGGGGCCCCACCATCCCTGTGCTGCGTTCCCGGGTCTGTACCCCCGCTGTGTCCATTATGAGGGGCCCCACCATCCCTGTGCTGCGTTCCCGGGGCTGTACCCCCGCTGTGCCCATTATGAGGGGCCCCACCATCCCTGTGCACGTCCATGTGGGTGTGGGTGAGCGTACTCGTACGCTGACAGAATTGATCCTGTCTGCGTCCGAGCCGGGACACCCGCACCCGTACGGACCTGCACTTGGGGTGAGCGTAGGGCGGCGTACTCCCATAGAGTTCCGCTTTCTGTATACTTGTTGAAAAGCTTTCATGAACTCAGAGCATCGCTCAGTCTCAGCGTGGGAATTTTTTTGTGCGGTTTTCTTTTGAAGTTCTCTTCCCAACGTCCAAACTTCCCATAAACAAACACATCTGGACTGTTCGGGGGGTGCGGACGAGGCAGGTGACCTAGGAGGGCTGCTGTGTGTGTGTGTCATTCCACTAACCACAGAGCACGTCCATGTTGAGGTCTTTGAAGGAATGCTGCAGACAGGAGGGATATTTCCTCCCAATACACTAATGACTTCCTGTCCAGCAAAAGAATACCGCCACCAGTCACTGGTAATCCTCTATTACCCAGCAATGGCAGCTAACAACAAATCACAGACAACCATGCACAGTTATATGTATGGCGATCTCGTCTTGCTTTACATACAGGTGGAGCATGCGGGCAGACAGCTGCAGGACATGAATGTTGGCTTTTACGGACCTGGGGCCACCCTAAAGTGTACAGCCAAGCTCCAGTGATGTCATCCTCATTGCTTTACAGCCAAGTATAATAATCAACCTGCAGCCTCCGCCATCTACTGGACAATACTCAGTACTGAAGCAAGGTGACACTGCAGCTGCACACCTGGCCTCAGTCAGGAATGCTTAATTGGAGCTCAGAATATTTAGTTGGTGCTTAATCAGAGGTACATTTTCTACTTAAAAGGGACTTTTTGGATAGGGTGGAGCCAGCTCCAAATTTTTCACAATCTCAAAGAGTGTCCTTGTTGCCCTGTGTCTTGCTCTAAGCTGTTTATATTGTCTTCGGTCGAGTTCATTGCCACAAGCTATATTTTTTCACTGTAAAGTGAACACGCCAGTCCAAAAATGGGGTATAGTTGAAATTGCACCTCAAACCTTTAAAGGAGAACTCCAGGATTTGTTAAAATTAACCCTCGCAGTGGGGCTATCCCTGCACTGCAAGTGTTAAAGGAGAACTGTGGGGTTCTATCTTTTTTTTATGAATGCATTCCTTAGGCTAAATAAGTAAATAATGTAATTTACTCTAATTAGCCAAAATGCACAGTAAGGCTGTAAACCCTTATTTAAGGTGGTGGGCGGGGCTAAGCGCCGCAATGAGAAGACATCCCGACGTATCTGACGGGATCCTCCCCACTGATGACTGACAGTGATTCTTGAGAGCTGCTGCACGTCCACGAATATATGGACATGCGCAGCAGCTCTCTCCTTACCTGCACGTCCCTGTGTGCCAGCTCCTTCCCCCCTCTCTCTCCCTGCTGACACTGACATACTAAAATGATCGTGGATCGCTGATGACAGAGTGGAAGGAGCTCTTTCTCTCTCTTCAGTATTTACTACAAATGGGAAAGTCCATATATGGTAAATGATGTCACTGGAGATCCCTGCTGATCGGATCCGATCAGCAGGGATCTCCAGTGACATCATTTACTTTATATGGACTTTAGTTCTCCTTTAAGTGTTCGTTTTGTTTTGGGGATGAAAATAAAGAAGAAATACTCACCTCATTCTCGCCTGGGTGCTAGAACAGTCCCAGCAGCCTCTTCTCACCCGGGCTCTGGCAGTTCAAGGACCCGTGACATCACCACATCTAATGCAGGTTATATTAGATGTGAGGACGGTGACGGACATACCACAGCCGGAGCGCAGGATCAAGGATTGGGCTACCCCTTGCAGTGCAGGGGTAGCCTCACTGCAAGAGTTAAAGGAGAACTATGAGATGAGTGATTTCCACTCACCTCATAGTTCTAGCCGAGCTGTAACAATGAGACTGCT